>NC_084570.2:8387500-8522500 GCF_033978685.3 Nerophis lumbriciformis | reverse complement strand
TTAACACGGTATTAACTACTTTTCAGTGCAAATACGGATGCTGCTGTTCTTTACACGGCAACAGGCGTTTTGAACATGCCCCATTTCAAACCGCCGAGACTGCCACCAAAAATGTAACCTTTTTTCGGCGGGTGCCTGCGGTTCTCAATGTTCATGGCAGACAAGTGACGGATAACCGGGTTTTGTGGGCGGTGTTAACACGGTCTTTTGGCGGAGCACGGCGAATTGCCAAACTGCCATAAACCGCCATCTAAACTGGCAACATGTGAACGCCCCTTAAGAATAGCCTGCTGAGAATACATTGACCTGGCTCTGTGGTTTTCCAACGTTTTTCACCATGTACCACCTCAGGCTCTCCAAGTACCACCATAAAATACAGTAGCGTAGTGGGCCTAAATATTCATTAAACACAAGGCAGAGGTTTTATTTAACAAATGTATTTATTAATTTTGGCTACTGTAACATTACAAAGTCTGTATTTGAATATTTAATTAAGTTCCTGTGGAGAATGCAGATATGTTTAAGAGTTCTTTCTGTACTCATAGTCATGTTTAAAACTGCTAGTGTTTTTCCATTTGCACTTTATCTATTTTTTATCTTATGTCCGCAAGTAAACTATGTGTGTTACCTTGAAGGCTTGCACTGTAGGGGATAGAATACTCCCTTTTGTCTTATCTGTAGTAGAACAATGAGGCGGTGTTTCTTTCCGGACAGGTGGGGGCTTTCTTCGGGGGCGGTATGGCGTAGTGGGTAGAGCGGTTGCATTTTTGCTCGCCGCCTCTTACCATTCAAATTGCTGCCGTTGTGTCCTTGGGCAGGACACTTCACCCTTGCCCCCGGTGCCGCTCACACCGGTGAATGAATGAGTTGTAAAAATGAATGATGGGTTCTCACGTCTCTGTGAAGCGCTTTGAATGTCTAGAAAAGCGCTATATAAATCTAATCCATCATTATTATTATCATTATTATTATTTCTTCATGTGCAAGAAGTTGGCTCTTCCGTTTGAGTGTCAGATCAATTAGAGTAGCCGATATGAATGTATTGGTTAAGCTGATCTCCTGAAATTTTCAGTAAAACTTGATAATATTCCTATTCTGTCTTGGTGATCCTTCTTACTCAGCATATATGTCATCAAAAGAACTTGGGATTGACCAGTAACTTAGATTCCCTGGGAGGAAGAGCTGATCGACGCAACATTCCGGACCTGGATGAATGACAACATCCATAGTTTTTATTCAAAAATTGTCATTTCACTGGTATTAAAACACAACTTGATTTTTCGTTGTTGTTGCTATTCTGCCTCTCTCTATTAAAATGAACCGAGCATTAAAATAAGGCCTTTTATAAAAATAAATAAATGCTAATTCACGATGGATTGGTTATGTGAAGTGACATTTAATTATAGATGCATTTCTTTGAACAATCTCGGTGTGTTGTTAGGCTTGTTGTCTACATGCTGTCTCTGATCAGTGCTGCATGGAATAAATCTGTGTGTATGATCTATTTATACTAATAGATTGATCGTTACATGAATATATTTATGTTCCATAACAGTGTTACTTATGTGGATTGAATCAGCAGAAAGGACAGATCAGGTGAACACACTGGGTTTTGTCACCAGGGTACCGTCGTCTCTTATGGGAATCGATGATTCAGTGCATTCAGATATTTACGGCTCTTACAGAACTCCTTTGTTTGCCTTGTTTGTAACCCATGCAGTTTTTGACTCAGTAAGCAATATTCAGGACACCTTTGAGAGCCCGGCCTGTCACGGTGACCCCCTGGTGTGCATGCGGCAGTGCTGTGCAGCTGTCAGATGCTGGGGAAGTAGCCCTGTGTTGTCTATTTGTTTGGTTGGGTTTCCTTTAAAAAGTTTGCCCAACCCTGCTATATAGAAATTGCAGCATTTCTGAAAACAAGAACAGAAAGCCTCTGAAGAAAATCAGAAATGTAATTAACAAAAAAACAGAAAATCCGAGTCATCTCAGTTAATTTCCTGTCAGCGCAGGTCACGGTGAACACACCTCCATGCACAGCGAAACACTTCATAGCTGTCCAGAGATAAAACCGGATTTACCGAAAATCAAACATTTTGAGTCCTTTTGCGGTTGAGGGAAGCACGCGTCTGCTTGGTGTGATAAATATAGATTTTTAGGTCGATAGATTTCCACTCCAAAATGTCCCAAAACTCTTCATGTGCAACAACACACGCCCGTGAAGGCACCATGCTAAAACCACCTTGTTACTGGGACACGACGCTGTGCACAAGGACTTCAAACGTGCAACGAATCCACCTTTAGTGTGCTCGTTACAGCCGCGGAAAGCTCTAAGCCACTCAGTGGTCTTCAGACAAACGCACCGGTGTGAACACACACAGCAAACTTACAAACCCCAAAACCAGTGAAGTTGGCACGTTGTGTAAATCGTGAATAAAAACAGAATACAATTATTTGCAAATCCTTTTCAACCTATATTCAACTGAATAGACTGCAAAGACAATATATTAAACGTTCAAACTGGAAAAGTTTGTTATTTTTTGCAAATATTAGCTCATTTGGAATTTGATGCCTGCAACATGTTTCAACAAAGCTGGCACAAGTGGCAAAAAAGACTGATAAAATTGAGGAATGCTCATCAAACACTTATTTGGAACATCCTACAGGTGAACAGGCTAATTGGGAACAGGTGGGTGCCATGATTGGGTATAAAAGCAGCTTCCAGTCATTCATAAACAAGGATGGGACGAGGGTCACCACTTTGTGAACAAATGCGTGAGCATATTGTCGAACAGTTTAAGAACAACATTTCTCAACGAGCTATTGCAAGACATGTAGGGATTTCACCATCTACGGTCCGTAATATCATCAAAAGGTTCAGAGAATCTGAAGAAATCACTGCCAGTAAGCGTAATAAACATTGGATGCCCGTGACATTCGATCCCTCAGGCGGTACTGCATCAAAAACCGACATCAGTTTGTAAAGGATATCACCACATGGGCTCAGGAACACATCAGAAAACCACTGTCAGTAACTACAGTTCGTCGCTACATCTGTAAGTGCAAGTTAAAACTCTACTATGCAAAGCAAAAGCCATTTATCAACAACACCCAGAAACACCGCCGGCTTCGCTGGGCCCGAGCTCATCTAAGATGGACTGATGCAAAGTGTAAAAGTCTTCAGTGTTCTGACGAGTCCACATTTCAAATTGTTTTTGGAAACTGTGGACGTTGTGTCCTCCGGAACAAAAAGGAAAATAACCATCCAGATTGTTATAGGCACTAAGTTCAAAAGTCAGCATCTGTGATGGTATGAGTGCCCAAGGCATGGGTAACTTACACATCTGTGAAGGCACCATTAATGCTGAAAGGTACATACAGGTTTTGGAGCAACATACGTTGCCATCAAAGCAACGCTATCATGGACGCCCCTGCTTATTTCGGCAAGACAATGCCAAGCCACGTGTTACAACAGCGTGGCTTCATAGTAAAAGAGTGCGGGTACTAGACCGGCCTGCCTGTAGTCCAGACCTGTCTCCCATTGAAAATGTGTGGCGCAAAAGTAAAGCCTAAAATATCACAACGGAGACCCCCGGACTGTTGAACAACTTAAGCTGTACATCAAGCAAGAATGGGAAAGAATTCCACCTAAAAAGTTTAAAAAATTGTTCTCCTCCATTTGTTAAAAGGAAAGGCCATATGGGAAAAATGCCCCTGTGCTAACTTTTTTGCAATGTGTTGCTGCCATTAAGTTCTAAGTTGATGATTATTTGCAAAAAAAAAAAAAAAAAAGTTTCTCAATTCGAACATTAAATATCTTGTCTTTGCAGTCTATTCAATTGAAAATAAGTTGAAAATGATTTGCAAATCATTGCATTCTGTTTTTATTTACGAATTACACAACGTGCCAACTTCACTGGTTTTGGGTTTTGTACTTTGCCAATGCCTGAGGATTTGTTCCTGAGGACAAATAAGTATTCAGTGGCATCAATGTTTGGGAATACATTACGGAACCTGGCACCGTGTCAGACAAAACAGGACACATTATTAATATTTGATGACAATTGTTGGGACATGGGCTTTTTTACTTTACAAGAAAAAGGAATAATAATAATAAATATTGTGTAGTGCCTGAACAGCAGCAGCAAACCCAGACAGTGGCGTTGGTATACTGAAGGCTTTTAACGCGGTTGGGAGAGCGCTGAAGGGATTGTGAGACCTTGTCAAAACAAGCCATCACAAACACAGATGGAGGGACATCAGGTCCAACAGTGTGCACTGAGCTTGGAATGGAACACTGAAGTGACATACATTACATGGACATAAGTATCATGGTTTGTGATACCAGAGCTTCCAACATGTGAGAAAACCTTGGAGTGATGGTGTTTAGCAGATAAAAAACAAAAAAAACAAATTGCTGGATGATATATTTTTGCACAAATACGGAGCCCCTAAAGGGACATGGGGGAAAACATTTTTTTTATAATTTATTTTTTTATTTTTTTAAGACATGTATCTCGTGTGCACGATAAACTATCTTGTGCGCAGGGGAAACTTTGTATAAAGTAATTAAAAAAAAAAGTGTTTTTTTATCATTTTTTCTTTTTTTTTTTACACATGTACAAGAAACGTTATCTTGCGCACGAGATACATGTCTAAAAAAATATATAAAAATAAAAATTATATACATTTATTTTTTTGTAACTTTTTAAAATTATAAAACATTATTGTGAGGTTTTGTATTAGTGTTCCTAAAAATAGATATACCGGCCCACAGACACATTTTTTTCTCTAAATGTGGCCCCCGAGTCAAAATAATTGCCCAGGCCTGCCTTAAAGGTAAATAAATAAATAATTAAAAAGAATTATAAACAATTTTTTTCCCCCCATGTCCCTTTAGGGCAGGCCTGGGCAATTATTTTGACTCGGGGGCCACATTTAGAGAAAAAAATGTGTCTGGGGGCCGGTATATCTATTTTTATGAATACTAATACAAAACCTCACAATAATGTCTGATTGAATGCTAAAAACGTTATGAACGTAATGGAATTTTACTTTTTTCTATGAACGATAAAACACTAAATATTGACAAAATATGAATGTTACACCCCATTTCGATCGACATATTTTACAATCAAGTGAACCGCAACAAAAATGCAACAAACAGTGAAATATGAACGTGAAGGGTACAAAATAAACCCACCTACAATCTGATACATCTGATACATCACTAAGCTTTAGAACTTTATTGTGAAAATCTCCTTCCGCGTCTGTGGAAACGCTTCCCGCCCACACTGCTTGGTGTCTCGTCTGAGCTGCTGTGACGTAGATTACCATAGTAACTAATTAAATGACCATAGTTACTAATTAGATTACCATAGTAACTAATTAGATTACCATAGTAACTGGTATATCATCCATAAGCGCAGATTCCAACCATTGAAATACTTTGTATAGTTCAGGACTTGCGGTCATTAGAAATCATGACTACACATCATAATGGCAGCTAGTTTCCATCTTAAAGATCTAAAAAAATTATTTGGGAATGTCCGGCGGGCCAGATTGAAAAGCTTAACGGGCCGCATGTGGGCCCCGGGCTTTAATTTACCCAGGTCTGCTTTAGGGGCTCCGTAGATAAACAATATAATTGACAGCATTATATTGAGAGAGATTTAAGCTCTACTGTAAACATAATAAACGGGTATATGACCTGCTCAGTGGCCTTGTGGTTAGAGTCTCCGCCCTGAGATCGGTAGGCATACCAAAGACTATAACAATTACCACTCAGCATCAAGGGTTGGAATTGGGGGTTAAATCACCAACATTATTCCCGGGCGCGGCCTACGCTTCTGCTCACTGCTCACTGCTCCCCTAACCTCCCAGGGGGTGAACAAGGGGATGGGTCAAATGCAGAGGACACATTTCACCACACCTAGTGTGTGTGTGGCAATCATTGGTACTTTAACTTTAACTTAATAATGCAAGTAACCCTTTCAAATGTACAAAACAGAGGCAACAAATTCATCATGAAGTGGCCAAAATATGTTTTTAAACCGTGCAACCTGCCATTATTCACTTAAATATGATTCTAAATGGGTCAAGTTTTCCTTACACATCAGTGGATAATATGAATCCTAAAAATACATCATTGTTATTGTGATTATATTATTAGTATTTGTGTATCTCCTCGGAGTCAAGGCTCCCCCTGTCTTGGAAACTTACTGAGGCCTCTGTTTGGATTTTTAATTGAGGGTCCTTAAATGCACCACTGTTATGCGTAATGAGATGCAAAAGTGAAATGTGTACCACTGCACAAAGCAAGGTCCATAAAGACATGGCTGACAAAGTCTGGTGTGGATGAACTTGACTGGCCTGCACAGAGTCCTGACCTGAACCCGATAGAACAACTTTGGGATGAATTAGAACAGAGACTGAGAGCCTCCACCAACATCAGTGTATGACCTCACCAATGCGCTTTTGGAAGAATGGTGGAAAATTCCTATAAACACACTCCGCAACCTTGTGGACAGCCTTCCCAGAAGAGTTGAAGCCGTAATAGCTGCAAAAGGTGGACTGACATCATATTGAACCCTATGGGTTAGGAATGGGATGGCACTTCCAAGTTCATATGTGAGTCAAGGCAGGTGGCCAAATACTTTTGGCAATATAGTATAGATTTATTATATGTTTACCTTTCTTCCATCACCTCGTCCTTGTTCCAAAATGCTTTAAGTTGAGCTACGATGACGTCTGTGTTGAGTGAAATGGAAGTTAAACGCTCTTAAATTGATTAAAGCAACCTTATTATTGAACTTTCACGGCTACATTTATTTTATAGTAACATTTCTAAAGTTGTTTTTAGATGTTCAAATGACAGAAAACACATCTTTAAGCTTCATAATAGCCCAGGGTGGCCAATCGTACAGACAACTCTTTCCCATTGATGGTCTTATTTGACAAGAGGCTGTTTTTTCCTGCAACTCAGCCAATCAGAGGTCGCTGGGACTGAATTTCTGGAAATAAGGTCTGCACTCATATAGGTCTGTGTGCGACGTAAACACAAACAACCCTTCGTATTGTTACAAAATGTTAATTGATTGTATTAATTTATAATATGTATTTCCTATTTAGGAAATATCATGTTAAAGGTATGTGAATAAACATAAAAACATACATTAATATTATTTTACATAGAGTTCTAATTTTGCTTAGTTCAAATAAAATACCCCTCACTTTTGTATTTTTTTTTCTTGTTTTTGAACACTGACTTTTTGCAGTGTGTGAGTGGGGAACCTAACAATTAATGGATGCGTCCTGGAAGGATAGAGGAGACATCAGGAAACTGTTAGCTTTTTACATAACCATCCAGTTGCCATGGAGACACAGCAATATTAGTGCCATCAAATTGTCAAAGTGGAGAAGATAAAGTGAACAGTACAAACTGCAACATGCCTCTAGTGAGCGGAGCAGAATGACACCGTAGCTAATTATGGAACTGTTAACTAATAATTGCACATTCCAGATTTCTGTTCTCATGGCACATTTTCCAAAAAAACCCAAAAAAAGCTGATTCCACTGTCTGATGTTGTCACCTCTGATGTTGTCATTTCTCAAACACTATCTTAGATGTGTTGTTTCTGGCAAAGACTGAGGCGAGCTTGACAATCGCTGCTTAGAAGGAACTTCCCTCAACAAATCCCTTGATGAATGTCACATCTGAGCCTTGTTTTAGCCAATTCCTCTGCATTTTTAATGCGGTGGATGAAAGGCTTAGCGCAGCTTTTTCAGTGCGATGCCTTTCTGAAGTGTGCTCTCTCCTTATTAGTTGTGTTTCGCCCTCAGGTTGATTGTCCGTCCTCCTCAAGATACCACCCTCACTATCGATGGTCCACAGCAGTGTTTTCACCTTTTTTTGAGCCAAGGCACAGTTTTTGCGTTGAAAAAATCCGGAGGCCCACCACCAGCAGAAATCATTAAAAGACCAAACTCAGTTGACGGTAAAAAATCGTTGGATATGACTTCCAAAAGGGACAAGCGGTAAAAAATGGATGGATGGGTGGATGGACTTTAAACCATAACCAAGCATGCATCAATGTAGCTCTTGTCTCAAAGTAGGTGTACTGTCACCACCTGTCACATCACGATGTGACCTATTTGGAGTTTTTTGCTTTTTTCCTGTGTGTAGTGTTTTAGTACTTGTCTTGTGCTCATATTTTGGTGGCTTTTTCCCTTTTTTGGTATTTTCCTGTAGCAGTTTCATGTCTTCCTTTGAGCGATATTTCCCGCATCTAATTTGTTTTAGCAATCAAGAATATTTCAGTTGTTTTTATCCTTCTTTAGCAATCAATAATTCAGTTGTTTTTATCCTTCTTTGTGGGGACATTGTTGATTGTCGTGTCATGTTGGGATGTACATTGTGGTCGCCGTCTTTGCTCCACAGAAAGTCTTTGCTGTCGTCCAGCATTCTGTTTTTCTTTACTTTGTAGCCAGTTCAGTTTTTAGTTTCGTCCTCAGGTTGATTTGCCGTCCTCCCCAAGATGCCACCCCCACTATCGATGGTCCACAGCAGTGTTTTTCAACCTTTTTTGAGCCAAGGCACAGTTTTTGCGTTGAAAAAATCCGGAGGTACACCACCAGCAGAAATCATTAAAAAACCAAACTCGGTTGACAGTAAAAAATCGTTGGATATGACTTCCGAAAGGGACAAGGGGTAAAAAATGGTTGGATGGATGGACTTTAAACCATAACCAAGCATGCATCACTATAGCTCTTGTCTCAAAGTAAGTGTACTGTCACCACCTGTCACATCACGATGTGACCTATTTGGAGTTTTTTGCTTTTTTCCTGTGTGTAGTGTTTTAGTACTTGTCTTGTGCTCATATTTTGGTGGCTTTTTCCCTTTTTTGGTATTTTCCTGTAGCAGTTTCATGTCTTCCTTTGAGCGATATTTCCCGCATCTAATTTGTTTTAGCAATCAAGAATATTTCAGTTGTTTTTATCCTTCTTTGTGGGGACATTGTTGATTGTCATGTCATGTTGGGATGTACATTGTGGACGCCGTCTTTGCTCCACAGTAAGTCTTTGCTGTTGTCCAGCATTCTGTTTTTTACTTTGTAGCCAGTTCAGTTTTAGTTTCGTTCTGGTTCTGGCTATTTTGGTGGCTTTTTCTCTTTTTTTGGTATTTTCCTGTAGCAGTTTCATGTCTTCCTTTGAGCGATATTTCCCGCATCTAATTTGTTTTAGCAATCAAGAATATTTCAGTTGTTTTTATCCTTCTTTAGCAATCAAGAATTCAGTTGTTTTTATCCTTCTTTGTGGGGACATTGTTGATTGTCGTGTCATGTTCGGATGTACATTGTGGTCGCCGTCTTTGCTCCACAGAAAGTCTTTGCTGTCGTCCAGCATTCTGTTTTTCTTTACTTTGTAGCCAGTTCAGTTTTTAGTTTCGTCCTCAGGTTGATTTGCCGTCCTCCCCAAGATGCCACCCCCACTATTGATGGTCCACAGCAGTGTTTTTCAACCTTTTTTGAGCCAAGGCACAGTTTTTGCGTTGAAAAAATCCGGAGGTACACCACCAGCAGAAATCATTAAAAAACCAAACTCGGTTGACAGTAAAAAATCGTTGGATATGACTTCCGAAAGGGACAAGGGGTAAAAAATGGTTGGATGGATGGACTTTAAACCATAACCAAGCATGCATCACTATAGCTCTTGTCTCAAAGTAAGTGTACTGTCACCACCTGTCACATCACGATGTGACCTATTTGGAGTTTTTTGCTTTTTTCCTGTGTGTAGTGTTTTAGTACTTGTCTTGTGCTCATATTTTGGTGGCTTTTTCCCTTTTTTGGTATTTTCCTGTAGCAGTTTCATGTCTTCCTTTGAGCGATATTTCCCGCATCTAATTTGTTTTAGCAATCAAGAATATTTCAGTTGTTTTTATCCTTCTTTGTGGGGACATTGTTGATTGTCATGTCATGTTGGGATGTACATTGTGGACGCCGTCTTTGCTCCACAGTAAGTCTTTGCTGTTGTCCAGCATTCTGTTTTTTACTTTGTAGCCAGTTCAGTTTTAGTTTCGTTCTGGTTCTGGCTATTTTGGTGGCTTTTTCTCTTTTTTTGGTATTTTCCTGTAGCAGTTTCATGTCTTCCTTTGAGCGATATTTCCCGCATCTAATTTGTTTTAGCAATCAAGAATATTTCAGTTGTTTTTATCCTTCTTTAGCAATCAAGAATTCAGTTGTTTTTATCCTTCTTTGTGGGGACATTGTTGATTGTCGTGTCATGTTCGGATGTACATTGTGGTCGCCGTCTTTGCTCCACAGAAAGTCTTTGCTGTCGTCCAGCATTCTGTTTTTCTTTACTTTGTAGCCAGTTCAGTTTTTAGTTTCGTCCTCAGGTTGATTTGCCGTCCTCCCCAAGATGCCACCCCCACTATCGATGGTCCACAGCAGTGTTTTTCAACCTTTTTTGAGCCAAGGCACAGTTTTTGCGTTGAAAAAATCCGGAGGTACACCACCAGCAGAAATCATTAAAAAACCAAACTCGGTTGACAGTAAAAAATCGTTGGATATGACTTCCGAAAGGGACAAGGGGTAAAAAATGGTTGGATGGATGGACTTTAAACCATAACCAAGCATGCATCACTATAGCTCTTGTCTCAAAGTAAGTGTACTGTCACCACCTGTCACATCACGATGTGACCTATTTGGAGTTTTTTGCTTTTTTCCTGTGTGTAGTGTTTTAGTACTTGTCTTGTGCTCATATTTTGGTGGCTTTTTCCCTTTTTTGGTATTTTCCTGTAGCAGTTTCATGTCTTCCTTTGAGCGATATTTCCCGCATCTAATTTGTTTTAGCAAACAAGAATATTTCAGTTGTTTTTATCCTTCTTTGTGGGGACATTGTTGATTGTCATGTCATGTTGGGATGTACATTGTGGACGCCGTCTTTGCTCCACAGTAAGTCTTTGCTGTCGTCCAGCATTCTGTTTTTTACTTTGTAGCCAGTTCAGTTTTAGTTTCGTTCTGGTTCTGGCTATTTTGGTGGCTTTTTCTCTTTTTTTGGTATTTTCCTGTAGCAGTTTCATGTCTTCCTTTGAGCGATATTTCCCGCATCTAATTTGTTTTAGCAATCAAGAATATTTCAGTTGTTTTTATCCTTCTTTAGCAATCAAGAATTCAGTTGTTTTTATCCTTCTTTGTGGGGACATTGTTGATTGTCGTGTCATGTTCGGATGTACATTGTGGTCGCCGTCTTTGCTCCACAGAAAGTCTTTGCTGTCGTCCAGCATTCTGTTTTTCTTTACTTTGCAGCCAGTTCAGTTTTTAGTTTCGTCCTCAGGTTGATTTGCCGTCCTCCCCAAGATGCCACCCCCACTATCGATGGTCCACAGCAGTGTTTTCACCTTTTTTTGAGCCAAGGCACAGTTTTTGCGTTGAAAAAATCCGGAGGCCCACCACCAGCAGAAATCATTAAAAGACCAAACTCAGTTGACGGTAAAAAATCGTTGGATATGACTTCCAAAAGGGACAAGCGGTAAAAAATGGATGGATGGGTGGATGGACTTTAAACCATAACCAAGAATGCATCCACATAGCTCTTGTCTCAAAGTAGGTGTACTGTCACCACCTGTCACATCACGATGTGACCTATTTGGAGTTTTTTGCTTTTTTCCTGTGTGTAGTGTTTTAGTACTTGTCTTGTGCTCATATTTTGGTGGCTTTTACCCTTTTTTTGGTATTTTCCTGTAGCAGTTTCATGTCTTCCTTTGAGCGATATTTCCCGCATCTAATTTGTTTTAGCAATCAAGAATATTTCAGTTGTGTTTATCCTTCTTTGTGGGGACATTGTTGATTGTCATGTCATGTTGGGATGTACATTGTGGACGCCGTCTTTGCTCCACAGTAAGTCTTTGCTGTTGTCCAGCATTCTGTTTTTCTTTACTTTGTAGCCAGTTCAGTTTTAGTTTCGTTCTGATTCTGGCTATTTTGGTGGCTTTTTCTCTTTTTTTGGTATTTTCCTGTAGCAGTTTCATGTCTTCCTTTGAGCGATATTTCCCGCATCTAATTTGTTTTAGCAATCAAGAATATTTCAGTTGTTTTTATCCTTCTTTAGCAATCAAGAATTCAGTTGTTTTTATCCTTCTTTGTGGGGACATTGTTGATTGTCGTGTCATGTTCGGATGTACATTGTGGTCGCCGTCTTTGCTCCACAGAAAGTCTTTGCTGTCGTCCAGCATTCTGTTTTTCTTTACTTTGTAGCCAGTTCAGTTTTTAGTTTCGTCCTCAGGTTGATTTGCCGTCCTCCTCAAGATACCACCCTCACTATCGATGGTCCACAGCAGTGTTTTCACCTTTTTTTGAGCCAAGGCACAGTTTTTGCGTTGAAAAAATCCGGAGGCCCACCACCAGCAGAAATCATTAAAAGACCAAACTCAGTTGACGGTAAAAAATCGTTGGATATGACTTCCAAAAGGGACAAGCGGTAAAAAATGGATGGATGGGTGGATGGACTTTAAACCATAACCAAGCATGCATCAATGTAGCTCTTGTCTCAAAGTAGGTGTACTGTCACCACCTGTCACATCACGATGTGACCTATTTGGAGTTTTTTGCTTTTTTCCTGTGTGTAGTGTTTTAGTACTTGTCTTGTGCTCATATTTTGGTGGCTTTTTCCCTTTTTTGGTATTTTCCTGTAGCAGTTTCATGTCTTCCTTTGAGCGATATTTCCCGCATCTAATTTGTTTTAGCAATCAAGAATATTTCAGTTGTTTTTATCCTTCTTTGTGGGGACATTGTTGATTGTCATGTCATGTTGGGATGTACATTGTGGACGCCGTCTTTGCTCCACAGTAAGTCTTTGCTGTTGTCCAGCATTCTGTTTTTTACTTTGTAGCCAGTTCAGTTTTAGTTTCGTTCTGGTTCTGGCTATTTTGGTGGCTTTTTCTCTTTTTTTGGTATTTTCCTGTAGCAGTTTCATGTCTTCCTTTGAGCGATATTTCCCGCATCTAATTTGTTTTAGCAATCAAGAATATTTCAGTTGTTTTTATCCTTCTTTAGCAATCAAGAATTCAGTTGTTTTTATCCTTCTTTGTGGGGACATTGTTGATTGTCGTGTCATGTTCGGATGTACATTGTGGTCGCCGTCTTTGCTCCACAGAAAGTCTTTGCTGTCGTCCAGCATTCTGTTTTTCTTTACTTTGTAGCCAGTTCAGTTTTTAGTTTCGTCCTCAGGTTGATTTGCCGTCCTCCCCAAGATGCCACCCCCACTATCGATGGTCCACAGCAGTGTTTTTCAACCTTTTTTGAGCCAAGGCACAGTTTTTGCGTTGAAAAAATCCGGAGGTACACCACCAGCAGAAATCATTAAAAAACCAAACTCGGTTGACAGTAAAAAATCGTTGGATATGACTTCCGAAAGGGACAAGGGGTAAAAAATGGTTGGATGGATGGACTTTAAACCATAACCAAGCATGCATCACTATAGCTCTTGTCTCAAAGTAAGTGTACTGTCACCACCTGTCACATCACGCCGTGACTTATTTGGAGTTTTTTGCTGTTTTCCTGTGTGTAGTGTTTTAGTACTTGTCTTGTGCTCCTATTCTGGTGGCTTCTTCCCTTTTTTTGGTATTTTCCTGTAGCAGTTTCATGTCTTCCTTTGAGCGATATTTCCCACATCTAATTTGTTTTAGCATCCAAGAATATTTCAGTTGTTTTTATCCTTCTTTGTGGGGACATTGTTGATTGTCGTGTCATGTTGGGATGTACATTGTGGACGCCGTCTTTGCTCCACAGTAAGTCTTTGCTGTCGTCCAGCATTCTGTTTTTTACTTTGTAGCCAGTTCAGTTTTAGTTTCGTTCTGGTTCTGGCTATTTTGGTGGCTTTTTCTCTTTTTTTGGTATTTTCCTGTAGCAGTTTCATGTCTTCCTTTGAGCGATATTTCCCGCATCTAATTTGTTTTAGCAATCAAGAATATTTCAGTTGTTTTTATCCTTCTTTAGCAATCAAGAATTCAGTTGTTTTTATCCTTCTTTGTGGGGACATTGTTGATTGTCGTGTCATGTTCGGATGTACATTGTGGTCGCCGTCTTTGCTCCACAGAAAGTCTTTGCTGTCGTCCAGCATTCTGTTTTTCTTTACTTTGTAGCCAGTTCAGTTTTTAGTTTCGTCCTCAGGTTGATTTGCCGTCCTCCCCAAGATGCCACCCCCACTATCGATGGTCCACAGCAATGTTTTTCAACCTTTTTTGAGCCAAGGCACAGTTTTTGCGTTGAAAAAATCCGGAGGTAAACCACCAGCAGAAATCATTAAAAAACCAAACGCCGTTGACAGTAAAAAATCGTTGGATATGACTTCCGAAAGGGACAAGCGGCAAAAAATGGATGGATGGATGGATGTACTTTAAACCATAACCAAGCATGCGTCAATATAGCTATTGTCTCAAAGTAGGTGTACTGTTATCACCTGTCACATCACGCCGTGACTTATTTGGAGTTTTTTGCTGTTTTCCCGTGTGTAATGTTTTAGTACTTGTCTTGTGCTCCTATTTTGGTCGCTTCTTCCCTTTTTTGGGTATTTTCCTATAAACAGTTTCATATCTTCCTTTAAGCGATATTTCCCGCATCTAATTTGTTTTAGCAATCAAGAATATTTCAGTTGTTGTTATCCTTCTTTGTGGGGACATTGTTGTATTGTCATGTCATGTTCAGATGTACATTGCGGTCGCCGTCATCGCTCCACAGTAAGTCTTTGCTGTCGTCCAGCATTCTGTTTTTCTTTACTTTGTAGCCAGTTCAGTTCTAGTTTCCTTCTGGTTCTGGCTATTTTGGTGGCTTTTTCTCTTTTTTTGGTATTTTCCTGTAGCAGTTTCATGTCTTCCTTTGAGCGATATTTCCCGCATCTAATTTGTTTTAGCAATCAAGAATAATTCAGTTGTTTTTATCCTTCTTTAGCCATCAAGAATTCAGTTGTTTTTATCCTTCTTTGTGGGGACATTGTTGATTGTCGTGTCATGTTCGAATGTACATTGTGGTCGCCGTCTTTGCTCCACAGTAAGTCTTTGCTGTCGTCCAGCATTCTGTTTTTCTTTACTTTGTAGCCAGTTCAGTTTTTAGTTTCGTCCTCAGGTTGATTGGCCATCCTCCCCAAGATACCACCCCCACTATCGATGGTCCACAGCAGTGTTTTTCAACCTTTTTTGAGCCAAGGCACAGTTTTTGCACTGAAAAAATCCGGAGGCAACACCACCAGCAGAAATCATTAAAAAACCAAACTCGGTTGACAGTAAAAAATCGTTGGATATGACTTCCGAAAGGGACAAGGGGTAAAAAATGGTTGGATGGATGGACTTTAAACCATAACCAAGCATGCATCACTATAGCTCTTGTCTCAAAGTAAGTGTACTGTCACCACCTGTCACATCACGCCGTGACTTATTTGGAGTTTTTTGCTGTTTTCCTGTGTGTAGTGTTTTAGTACTTGTCTTGTGCTCCTATTCTGGTGGCTTCTTCCCTTTTTTTGGTATTTTCCTGTAGCAGTTTCATGTCTTCCTTTGAGCGATATTTCCCACATCTAATTTGTTTTAGCATCCAAGAATATTTCAGTTGTTTTTATCCTTCTTTGTGGGGACATTGTTGATTGTCGTGTCATGTTGGGATGTACATTGTGGACGCCGTCTTTGCTCCACAGTAAGTCTTTGCTGTCGTCCAGCATTCTGTTTTTTACTTTGTAGCCAGTTCAGTTTTAGGTTCGTTCTGGTTCTGGCTATTTTGGTGGCTTTTTCTCTTTTTTTGGTATTTTCCTGTAGCAGTTTCATGTCTTCCTTTGAGCGATATTTCCCGCATCTAATTTGTTTTAGCAATCAAGAATATTTCAGTTGTTTTTATCCTTCTTTAGCAATCAAGAATTCAGTTGTTTTTATCCTTCTTTGTGGGGACATTGTTGATTGTCGTGTCATGTTCGGATGTACATTGTGGTCGCCGTCTTTGCTCCACAGAAAGTCTTTGCTGTCGTCCAGCATTCTGTTTTTCTTTACTTTGTAGCCAGTTCAGTTTTTAGTTTCGTCCTCAGGTTGATTTGCCGTCCTCCCCAAGATGCCACCCCCACTATCGATGGTCCACAGCAGTGTTTTTCAACCTTTTTTGAGCCAAGGCACAGTTTTTGCGTTGAAAAAATCTGGAGGTACACCACCAGCAGAAATCATTAAAAAACCAAACGCAGTTGACAGTAAAAAATCGTTGGATATGACTTCCGAAAGGGACAAGCGGCAAAAAATGGATGGATGGATGGATGTACTTTAAACCATAACCAAGCAGGCGTCAATATAGCTATTGTCTCAAAGTAGGTGTACTGTTATCACCTGTCACATCACGCCGTGACTTATTTGGAGTTTTTTGCTGTTTTCCCGTGTGTAATGTTTTAGTACTTGTCTTGTGCTCCTATTTTGGTCGCTTCTTCCCGTTTTTGGGTATTTTCCTGTAAACAGTTTCATATCTTCCTTTAAGCGATATTTCCCGCATCTAATTTGTTTTAGCAATCAAGAATATTTCAGTTGTTGTTATCCTTCTTTGTGGGGACATTGTTGTATTGTCATGTCATGTTCAGATGTACATTGCGGTCGCCGTCTTTGCTCCACAGTAAGTCTTTGCTGTCGTCCAGCATTCTGTTTTTCTTTACTTTGTAGCCAGTTCAGTTTTAGTTTCGTCCTCAGGTTGATTGGCCATCCTCCTCAAGATACCACCCCCACTATCGATGGTCCACAGCAGTGTTTTTCAACCTTTTTTGAGCTAAGGCACAGTTTTTGCGTTGAAAAAATCCGGAGGCACACCACCAGCAGAAATCATTAAAAAAACAAACTCGGTTGACAGTAAAAAATCGTTGTCCGAAAGGGACAAGCAGTAAAAAATGGATGGATGGATGGATGGACTTTAAACCATAACCAAGCATGCATCAATATAGCTCTTGTCTCAAAGTAGGTGTACTATCACCACCTGTCACATCACGCCGTGACTTATTTGGAGTTTTTTGCTGTTTTCCTGTGTGTAGTGTTTTAGTACTTGTCTTGTGCTCCTATTTTGGTGGCTTTTTCCCTTTTTTTGGTATTTTTCTGTAAGCAGTTTCATGTCTTCCTTTGAGCGATATTTCCCGCATCTAATTTGTTTTAGCAATCGAGAATATTTCAGTTGTTTTTATCCTTCTTCGTGGGGGACATTGTTGTATTGTCATGTCATGTTCGGATGTACATTGTGGTCGCCGTCTTTGCTCCACAGTAAGTCTTTGCTGTCGTCCAGCATTCTGTTTTTCTTTACTTCATAGCCAGTTCAGTTTTAGTTTCGTTATGGTTCTGGCTATTTTGGTGTCTTTTTCTCTTTTTTTGGTATTTTCCTGTAGCAGTTTCATGTTTTCCTTTGAGCGATATTTCCCGCATCTAATTTGTTTTAGCAATCAAGAATATTTCAGTTGTTTTTATCCTTCTTTAGCAATCAGGAATTCAGTTGTTTTTATCCTTCTTTGTGGGGACATTGTTGATTGTCGTGTCATGTGCGGATGTACATTGTGGTCGCCGTCTTTGCTACACAGTAAGTCTTTGCTGTCGTCCAGCATTCTTTTTCTTTACTTTGTAGCCAGTTCAGTTTTTAGTTTCGTCCTCAGGTTGATTGGCCGTCCTCCCCAAGATACCACCCCCACTATCGATGGTCCACAGCAGTGTTTTTCAACCTTTTTTGAGCCAAGGCACAGTTTTTGCGTTGAAAAAATCCGGAGGCACACCACCAGCAGAAATCATTAAAAAACCAAACTCGGTTGACAGTAAAAAATCGTTGTCCGAAAGGGACAAGCAGTAAAAAATGGATGGATGGATGGATGGACTTTAAACCATAACCAAGCATGCATCAATATAGCTCTTGTCTCAAAGTAGGTGTACTATCACCACCTGTCACATCACGCCGTGACTTATTTGGAGTTTTTTGCTGTTTTCCTGTGTGTAGTGTTTTAGTACTTGTCTTGTGCTCCTATTTTGGTGGCTTTTTCCCTTTTTTTGGTATTTTTCTGTAAGCAGTTTCATGTCTTCCTTTGAGCGATATTTCCCGCATCTAATTTGTTTTAGTAATCAAGAATATTTCAGTTGTTTTTATCCTTCTTCGTGGGGACATTGTTGTATTGTCATGTCATGTCCGGATGTACATTGTGGTCGCCGTCTTTGCTCCACAGTAAGTCTTTGCTGTCGTCCAGCATTCTGTTTTTCTTTACTTTGTAGCCAGTTCAGTTTTAGTTTCGTTCTGGTTCTGGCTATTTTGGTGGCTTTTTCTCTTTTTTTGGTATTTTCCTGTAGCAGTTTCATGTCTTCCTTTGAACGATATTTCCCGCATCTAATTTGTTTTAGCAATCAAGAATAATTCAGTTGTTTTTATCCTTCTTTAGCCATCAAGAATTCAGTTGTTTTTATCCTTCTTTGTGGGGACATTGTTGATTGTCGTGTCATGTTCGAATGTACATTGTGGTCGCCGTCTTTGCTCCACAGTAAGTCTTTGCTGTCGTCCAGCATTCTGTTTTTCTTTACTTTGTAGCCAGTTCAGTTTTTAGTTTCGTCCTCAGGTTGATTGGCCATCAGTTTTAATTTCGATCTGCATAGCCTTCCCTAAGCTTCAATGCCTTTTCTTAGGGGCACTCGCTTTTTGTTTATTGTTGGTTTAAGCATTAGACACCTTTTTACCTGCACACTGCCCCTAGCTGTTTCCGACATCTACAAAGCAATTAGCTACCGGCTGCCACCTACTGATATGGAAGAGTATTACACGGTTACTCTGCCGAGCTCTAGACAGCACCGACACTCAACAACAACACATAATTTGCAGACTATAGAACGTGACAAGCTGTAGAAAATGGCACAGTGGTTGAAAAACACTGGTCCACAAGACACTCGCCGGGTCCTTATGCAGAAGACTATGCTCTCTTATCAACACAGGCATGAATATTTATGACTCCAAATGGAAGGAGAAAAGTATACTGTAAGCGGCTTCAGCCTCGCTTTTAGTCTTGTTGCGCATGACTGGGTCCGGCAACGTCTGTTAACACGGTGCTGAAGTAGTCAAAGCTGACACTTCCTCCGGCTCGCCGTCGATGGAACAGCATGAGAGAGTGTTGCTACAAGCAGGCGGGAAGCGTTGGTGGGACACGTGCTTCAGGTTCAGTGGGAGTTCAGCGCCCAATTTCACTATAAGGATGAAGCAGCCCTGAGAACACGTCAAGATACGATCAACAAAAACAAAAGTGTAAAAGATGAGGCATTTCCATTCCACTTGTTATCTGAAACCTTTAAAGATGCTCAGAATATCTCCTCAGATGGATGCTTATGCAGGGAGGCTGCCCAGGAGCTGCACAGCCACGGTCCTCATCGTTCATCAAGGCCCTCCAGGGGTCAACAGACAGGACTGTGTTTCTGCCTTTTTTTTTTTTCCTTCCTCCAGTTTGTTTATTTTACATCCCCCGGCATTAACGTCACCGGCTGATTGATCAAACTGCTTAATGCACCTGAGCCCCCAAACTATCTACTCTATCTCCATCTGTTTGTGTACAGCCAGGGCCACGCCGCACTTCCTTTGAAATCAGTGCATTTTACACAGAGGCCTTCAGTGATGTCCTACTTAGTCCGACTTTAATAAATACCTCTCACAATACCATAATTTATGTCAGCGCATGACCAACGGCTGGAAAAATACGATACAGAAACACACCCACGCAATGCTGGGGATTGAATCAACCATACTTGCCAACCCTCCCGGATTTTCCGGGAGACTCCCGAAATTCAGCGCCTCTCCCGAAAACCTCCCGGGACAAATTTTCTCCCGAAAATCTCCCGAAATTCAGGCAGACCTGGAGGCCACGCCCCCCTCCATTTGAGCAATGTTGTTGTAATATATTGAGTTGGAGGCAATAAACAGGCGAGGGGATGAAGTACTGTACGTCTCTTTACTGTAGACTTCAGAACAGACTCACACACTTGACGTCAGGTGGGCAACACCACGTAAATCGTTGGCCAACCAAAAAGTAACCCCAGTACCTATAGCCAACATTCACCAGGAGATGGCAACAGACAAACATAGATCACTCTATTACATTCCATCCCTTTTAGAAATGTAGAAGTTACTCAAAATAAATAAACAACCCAACCAAAAAATGCAGCAGCTCAATTAAAAAACTATACTTAAGCCACATTCTTTTTTTTTTTTTTAGTACTGAACTCTTAACCCTCATTTGTAAACAATAACATGCTTATTATACAAACAGTATTTGTACACCTTTAACACAGATGTTTATACTGTCTTCAGAGATTCAGTTTTTTTGGTGGTACTCGAAACCTTTCTGGGTACCTGCGGATCACTGATACTTCACTTTCAGTGAATTCTAGCTATATATATATATATATATATATATATATATATATATATATATATATATATATATATATACATATATATATATATATATATATATACTGTATACATCTATTTTATTATATATATATATATATATATATATATATATATATATACAGTATATATATGTATATATATATATATATATATATATATATATATATATATATATATATATATATATATATACAGTATATATATGTATATATATATATATATATATAATAAAATAAATATATATATATATATATATATATATATATATATATATATATATATATATATACTGTATATATATATGAAATACTTGACTTGGTGAATTCTAGCTGTAAATATACTCCTCCCCTCTTAGCCACGCCCCCAACCACGCCCCCGCCCCACCCCGACCACGCCCAACCACCCCCCACCTCCTGAAATCGGAGGTCTCAAGGTTGGCAAGTATGGAATCAACAGTTTACAAATCAATCAATCAATCAATATTTATTTATATAGCCCTGAATCACAAGTGTCTCAAAGGGCTGCACAAGCCACGACGACATCCTCGGTTCAGAGCCCACATAAGGGCAAGGAAAAACTCACAACCCAGTGGGATGTCAATGTGAATGACGATAAGAAACCTTGGAGAGGACCGCAGATGTGGGTGATCCCCCACACCCCCCCTCTAGATTAAACTAGCTGTTTTCCGGCACATAAAAAAATCAATAAACCACCACCAGTAATTAAAACATATCTATATGTGTTACTATCTAAATTATACGGAGCCACTAAAGCAGGGGTCGGGAACCTTTTTGGCTGAGAGAGCCATGAAAGCCAAATATTTTCAAATGTATTTCCGTGAGAGCCATATAATATTCTTTAACTCTGAATACAACTAAAAGCGTGCATTTTTAAGTAAGACCAACATTTTTAGAGTACCGTATTTTTCGGACTATAAGTCGCGGTTTTTTGCATAGTTTGCGACTTATACTCCGGAGCGACTTATGTGTGAAATTATTAACACATTAGCGTAAAATATCAAATAATATTATTTAGCTCATTCACGTAAGAGACTAGACGTATAAGATTTCATGGGATTTAGCGATTAGGAGTGACAGATTGTTTGGTAAACGTACAGCATGTTCTATATGTTATAGTTATTTGAATGACTCTTACCATAATATGTTACGTTAACATACCAGGCACGTTCTCAGTTGGTTATTTATGCCTCATATAACGTACACTTAGTCAGCCTGTTGTTCACTATTCTTTATTTATTTCAAATTGCCTTTCAAATGTCTATTCTTGGAGTTGGGTTTTATCAAATAAATGTCCCTAAAAATGCGACTTATACATGTTATTTTCCTTCTTTATCATGCATTTTCGGCCGGTGCGACTTATACCCCGGAGCGACTTATAGTCCGAAAAATACGGTATAATAAGTCTATTTTTCTTTTTAATAACAGTTATTCTGAAGGTAACCAATAATAAATAAAATACTTCTTACCATTAATGCGACTTCTGGTGCTGCATGGTTTTGCTGATGGCTTTGTAGTCTGGTTGATACGTGGTTATTTTTTAACACTGTGATTACCAGTGGAATTATTCATTACTTATCGTGTTAAGCAATGTCAGCTAGGATTTATCTGAGAGCCAGATGCGGTCATCAAAAGAGCCACATCTGGCTCTAGAGCCATAGGTTCCCTACCCCTGCCCTAAAGGGACATGGAGGGAACAAAATATTTTGCGAGATTTCGCAATACTTTTTGCGAGATCTCTCAATACGTTTTGCGAGATCTCTCAATACTTTCTGCAAGATCTCACAAAAGGTTTTTTTCCTATGTCAGTGAACCGGAAGTAAAACAGACACAGCGATGGTGTACCGGAAGTGAAACAGACAAAGCGATGGAGGAGCCTACCCATCATCCGTGGGAGAAGTTTATTGATTTATATTTTAGTGTTGGCCTAACATATAAAGACATCAAATCATATTATGGTCCCACAACAGAGCACAGATGATGGGTAGGCTCCCGCATGCTCCCGCTCCTCCATCGCTGTGCCTGTTTTACTTCCAGTTCACTGACATAGGAAAAAAACCTTTTGCGAGATCTCGCAAAAAGTATTGCGAGATCTCGCAAATCATCCATGTCCCCTTAGGGGCTCTGTAAAATTAAAATAATTATATTAAAAATAAAAAAAATTAAAAATAAAATATTTGAATTCACAATTTACCACTCATAGTGCGTTGACTCAATTGGAAATGGCCGATTTGGTCTCACAAGATCTAGCTTATCTTGAAATGTCCTTATTGAAAATGGCCTTGCAGGCATATTTGCATTCTCATCAACGTTTTGCTCTCCTTTAGCCATTGTGGGTTAAAAGAGCGAGTACATATCAGATTTCTCTGCAAGCAGGGTGTGGCTCCGGTGCGGCTAGGTTGATCCATGGCTCATCCATGCAGACTGGACACTGGCCAAGAGTTAATGGGCGGCCGAGAGTGTAGTCGGCTCCCCTGGTTGTTGGTCAATTTTAGTTTCATCTGACCACATAACTTTCCTCCAGAAGGTTTTATCTTTGTCCATGTGATGTCAGATGAAACAAAAATTGAGCTGTTTGGCCACAATACTCAGCTATATGTTTGGAGGAGAAAAGGTAAGGCCTTTAATCTCAGGAACACCGTCAAGCATGGTGGTGGTAGTATTATGCTCTGGGCCTGTTTTGCTGCCAATGGAACTGGTGCTTTAAATGGGACAATGAAAAAGGAGGATTACCTCCAAATTCTTCAGGACAACCTAAAATCATCAGCCCGGAGGTTGGGTCTTGGGCGCAGTTGGGTGTTCCCACAGGACAATGACAAACGTCTAACGTGGTAAAGGAATGGTTAAATCAGGCTAGAATTAAGCTTTTAGAATGGCCTTCCCAAAGTTCTGTTTTAAATATGTGGACAATGCTGAAGAAACAAGTCCATGTCAGAAAAAACAACACATTTAGCTGAACTGCACCAATTTTGTCAAGAGGAGTGGTCAAAAATTCAACCAGAAGCTTGTGGATGGCTACCAAAAGTGCCTTATTGCAGCGAAGCTTGCCAAGGGACATGTCACCAAATATTAACATTGCTGTATGTATACTTTTGACCCAGCAGATTTGGTCACATTTTCAGTAGACCCATAATAAATTCATAAAAGAACCAAACTTCATGAATGTTTTTTGTGACCAACAAGTATGTGCTCCAATCACTCTATCACAAAAAAAATAAGAGTTGTAGAAACTATTGGAAACTCAAGACAGCCACGACATCATGTTCTTTACAAGTGTATGTAAACTTTTGAACACGACTATGTGTCATGTCTGTGTGATCATGTTTTGTTTTAGTAATGTTCGGTTTAAATTTTGGACTTTTTGTGCACTTTTGTTTTGTTTTGTCACCATAGCAACCATTAGTTTTCACCTGTCACGTCACGCACCTGTTTCACGTTTTGACTCACACACACCTGTCACCAATCATGTCACTGTTATTTAAGCATACCTTGTTCATCACTCGTCCTGCCTGCATTGTCATTATGTCACTCCGGTTCAGGTCTCGTTTTGACAAAAGTAAGTTTCCATGTCCATGTCCTAGTTTTTGTTTAAGATTAGCTTCACTTGCGTTTTAGGCACGCTTGCCTCTTTTTTTTGTTGTTGATTGTTGTTGTATTGTTTATGTTCGCGGTAGTGCATGATTTATGTTAAATAAATCCTAGCCTACCTTCACGCTGTTGTCCGTAGCCGTCTATCTTGCGTTGGAAGAACAACACCGCAACAAGCTGCGACCCCCATTTGACACTATGTGCTGTAACGGCAATCTCTGACATATCCTAAAATATTCTGTATTCACCGAATCACGCACAGTTGGAAATAATTGAATAAGTCAAATTAAGTGCTTATTTTTCTTCGCAAAAAAAGGCTGTTAAAAATATCAACATTTTGACATTTCTGTCCTAAATCCCTTTCAAGCTCATTTATAATAATTTTGGAAGGATTTTGACAACGTCTTTCGTTGTGTCTGCATCATTTTCAATCAACCAATTCATTATATTTAAGCCGAGAAAAAAATTAATAAAATAAACCTTCTGCACAATCACTTAATCATTTATTTTCTATAAATGAGATGCCTTGTCAACACACTTACAGGCTACTAATGTGAGATTTGACCTTTTCTATTTTTTTAAAAATGTGTTTGTTTTGTGGTGCTGTCGTTGTAATTATATCTGGATTTGCAGATGTTATGTACCCATGTGTTTAATCAACGTCTAATTGACAATCGAAGTAGATTTGAAGACTTTTTAAAAATAGTTTTAATTTCCTAATAAGATATATATTGTATTGTATTTAATAATTAATGCTGGGAGTGGTATTGATTACATGATTTTTGCGTTTCGTAGTGCATTTACAGCATGCACACAACATGACTTTACTGCCTCATGCCAGATCAGAACAAAACACAACCATTTTAACATGAAACTACCCTTGATAAGAAATATTTATTTTTGAAAAACTAAACAATAAAATGCACTACAAACAAAGTTTATGACATAATATAGTAATATTAGAGGGAAACATACAGTATATGAATTGATAAATGCATGTATACAGTACAGACCAAAAGTTTGGACACAATCTCAGTGAGAGAATGCCAAGAGTGTGCAAAGCAGTAATCAGAGCAAAAGGGTGGCTATTTTGAAGAAACTAGAATATAAAACATGTTTTGAGTTATTTCATCGTTTTGTGTTAAGGACATAACTCCACATGTGTTCATTCATAGTTTTGATGCCTTCAGTGACAATCTAAAATGTAAATAGTCATGAAAATAAATAAAATGCATTGAATGAGGAGAAGGCGTGTCCAAACTTTTGGCCTGTATGGTACATGTATATATATATATATATATATATACATATATATATATATATATATATACATATATATATATATATACTCAGGAGCGACTTATGTGTGAAATTATTAACACATTACCGTAAAATATCAAATAATATGATTTAGCTCATTCACGTAAGAGACTAGACGTGTAAGATTTCATGGGATTTAGCGATTAGGAGTGACAGATTGTTTGGTAAACGTATAGCATGTTCTATATGTTATAGTTATTTGAATGACTCTTACCATAATATGTTTCGTTAACATACCAGGCACGTTCTCAGTTGGTTATTTATGCCTCATATAACGTACACTTATTCAGCCTGTTGTTCACTATTCTTTATTTATTTTAAATTGCCTTTCAAATGTATATTCTTGGTGTTGGGTTTTATCAAATAAATTTCCCCCAAAAATGCGACTTATACTCCAGTGCGACTTATATATATTTTTTCCTTCTCTATTATGCATTTTCGGCCGGTGCGACTTATACTCCGGAGCGACTTATACTCCGGAGCGACTTATACTCCGGAGCGACTTATACTCCGAAAAATACGGTACATATATATCAGTGGTTCTCAACCTTGTTGGAGGTACCGAACCCCACCAGTTTCATATGTGCATTCACCGAACCCTTATTTGGTGAAAAATATATTTTTATTTTTTTTCAAATTCAAGACAAAGTTTTGTTTTTGGTAACACTTTAGTATGGGGAACATATTCTAAGTAACAAAGACTTAATTTAGAGTTATTTGGACACTAGGGGAACATATTCTAAGTAATAAAGACTTAATTTAGAGTTATTTGGTTAGGGTTAGGGTTAGAGGGTTAGGGTCAGGGTTAGGGTCAGGGTTAGAGGGTTAGGGTTATAATAAGGCCATGCCGAATAAGGCATTAATAAGTACTTAATAATGACTAGTTAAGAGCCATTATGTTACTAATTTGCATGTTAATAAGCAACTAATTAATGGTGAATATGTTCCCCATACTAAAGTGTTACCATGTTTTTATACTGGTGCACAAAATGAACCGTGCATGAACATCATCTTGTTCAAACAACAAAACCAACACAGTGCATAAACTCACAACAAATTACACACCTGCAAATCAGTCAGTTGTTGCCGTATCCGTAATACGCAGATAGGGACAAGTTTGTATTTATTTACACGATGAGTCGGGTGTGTCTTGACCTCCGCCGAACCCCTGAGCCCGACTCACCGAACCCCTTGGGTTCGATCGAACCCGGATTAAGAACCACATACATACATTAAGAACCATATACATACATATACATAAATATTTATATATACACATACACATATATATATATATATATATATATATATATATACATATATATACATATATCCATATATATATACATATATATATATATATATATATATATATATATATATATATATATATATATATATATATATATATATATATATATATGTATGTGTGGGAAAAAAAATCACAAGACTATTTCATCTCTACAGGCCTGTTTCATGAGGGGGTTCCCTCAATCATCAGGAGATTTTAATGGGAGCATTCACATACCATGGTTTATATAGGGCACAGAGTGGGTGGGTACAGGCTGGCGTAGGGGCGTGGTGATTGGCTCATGTGTTACCTAGGAGGTGTTTCCGTCTGTGGCGGCATGCTGTTACATGCTGTTACAAGAACAGCATGCCGCCACAGACGGAAACACCTCCTAGGTAACACATGAGCCAATCACCACGCCCCTACGCCAGCCTGTACCCACCCACTCTGTGCCCTATATAAACCATGGTATGTGAATGCTCCCATTAAAATCTCCTGATGATTGAGGGAACCCCCTCATGAAACAGGCCTGTAGAGATGAAATAGTCTTGTGATTTTTTTTTCCCACACATACATATATTGCGCTCTACTACGGTATCGAGCACTATTTTTTGGATAACCTTATTAAGACATATATATATATATATATATATATATATATATATATATATATATATATATATATATATATATATATATATATATATATATATATATATATATACATACATACATACATACATATATATATATATACATATATATATATATACATACACATATATATATATATAAATTGCATTATTGGCTTTATTTTAACAAAAAATCTTAGGGTACATTACATATGCAGTAATTCATAAGGATTCACAGAAATAGGTGAAAAAAAATTGCTATTTTGGTGGCACTTGCCTGGATAAAAAAAATAAAAAATAATCCAACATTTACACCTACCGTGCTTTAGGCTTTAGATGAGAGAAGACTCGAGATAAAGCTAAACCTAAAGAGTCTATCGTGTCTCAGGACCCAAATGCCATAATGAGTCGCACCTCATTGAGCAAGCTTATTCCATCTTCCAGCATAAACGGCAAGCTAAATCGAACACACATCATGCTTTTTAAGGGGCCGTGAGATGCTCTAATATTACCTATTAGGTCCGGGGAGGCGCAGACAGTATTGCAGCCATCCAACCATTACAGAACATGATTGGTCTAAGTGGTCTTTCAAGCTGTGCTAGTAAATGAAGACAAATTGGGAAATTAAAAAACTACATCCTTCATTTCTGGGGCGAAAGTGCCCAAAGCCCCTTTCTAATTGACATTTCCAATTGCATCTAAAGAATAAAACAAGGAATGCAGATGCATTTTATAGTAGTTAGGGAGACCACAGCACAGTCCCACTCACAGCGACTTTTATCACACTCACCGTTCACCACCACGGCTATATCCACAAAGTCGATCTCGCCGCGAGCCTCCACGCTGGCCTCGCAGCGGTACACGCCCTCGTCCGCCTTGGTCATACGGTGGATCTGCAGGCTGTTGTTTGCAAGCACCTTGAACCTGCCTGCAACACCAAAAAAAAAAAAAAGGGGGGCCGGGGGGGGAACAGCATTAAAAGCCTGATAAGCTTGTTTATAAAACAATGCCACATTCCTTCCACAATCAAATATTTATGGCATGTTTACCTAATAAACGCAGAAATTACACTTTCTAGTTAATCAGCGTGCCATTTAGTGTTGTATCGATACCAATATTTTGGTACGAGTACTAAAATTATTTCGATACCTTTCGGTACTTTTCTGATTAAAGGGGACCACAAAAAATTGCATTATTTCGTTCATTTTAACAAAAAATCTTAGGGTACATTAAACATGTTTCTTATTGCAGTTAAGTCCTTAAATAAAATAGTGAACATACAAGACAACTTGTCTTTTAGTAGTAAGTAAACAAACAAAGGCTCCTAATTAGTCTGCTGACGTATACAGTAACATATTGTATCATTTATCATTCTATTATTTTGTCAAAAATATTAAGGACAACTGGTAGAAAATGAATTATTAATCTACTTGTTCATTTACTGTTATTATCTGCTTATTTTCTCTTTTAACATGTTCTATCTACACTTCTGTTAAAATGTAATAATCACTTATTCTTCTGTTGTTTGGATACTTTACATTAGTTTTGGATGATACCACAAATTTGGGTATCAATCCGATACCAAGTAGTTACAGGATCATACATTGGTCATATTCAAAGTCCTCACACTGCAAAAAGTCAGTGTTCAAAAACAATTAAAAAAATTAAAAAAATTATGGGCATTTTATTTGAACTAAGCAAAATTATCTCCCAATAGAACAAGAACATTTGGCCTGTCAAGACTTTCCAAAACAAGTCAAATTAGCTAACCTCAATGAACCCAAAAATACCTTAAAATAAGTATATTCTCACTAATAACAACTGTACTACGAAATGAGTACGTATTTTCTATTGTTTCATTGAAAAAACATCTGTTTAATATGAGACACAATTGTGTAAAAGTCATGATTTATTTCATGCTTGAAATAAGAAATTATTACTTTAAAAAAGTAGTTTTATACTTGTGAGTGTTGATGACACAGCTTTGCAACAGTTGATATTCTAGTTTCAAGCATGTTTTACTCAATATAGGTCATCAAATCTCAGCAACAAGCTGTAATATCTTACTGAGATCATTTAAGACCAAAACCCTTTCAAACAAGTGAAACATTTTAACATACAATCTGCTTAGTGAGAAGAATTATCTTATCAGACAGAATATAAGCAAATATCACCCTTATTTGAGATATTTAATCTTACTTAGATTTCAGTTTTTGCAGTGGATGTGTCCATGGACATATTTTCTGAGTTTATAAACATAATATAAATTTTTTAAAAACGAAAGAAGATGTTGTGATGCCAAAAAACATCAACGTAATCATAGTAGTATCGACTAGACACGTGCCTGTACTTGGTATCATTACAGTGGATGTCAGGTGTAGATCCACCAATGGCGTTTGTTTACATTTTGACGCCGGTGAGCTACGGTGTGTAGTGAAGCATGTTTAGCTATTCCTCGTCCTGCAAGGATGATACTTGTAAGAAACTTACTTTATTTGTCGCCATGGAGACAAGGATTAGTGATTTAGAAGTAGCTAAGACACTGCCGATGGCGGATGGACGTTGGTCGCTAGCTAGCTAGCCATGTCTTAAAGCACCTCTTCCTGAGGGCATTTCAGTGTTATCATTTCACCTTTACCGTTAGTTTTTAAGCCAAAATGCGTCCGTTCTCCCTTTTCTGTCTACACACTGTGTCTGCTTGTAAGTACCGTATTTTTCCGACTATAAGTCGCAGTTTTTTTCATAGTTTGGCCGGGGGTGCGACTTATACTCAGGAGCGACTTATGTGTGAAATTGTTAACACATCACCGTAAAATATCAAATAATATTATTTAGCTCATTCACGTAAGAGACTAGACGTATAAGATTTCATGGGATTTAGCGATTAGGAGTGACAGATTGTTTGGTAAACGTATAGCATGTTCTATATGTTATAGTTATTAGAATGACTCTTACCATAATATGTTACGTTAACATACCAGGCACGTTCTCAGTTGGTTATTTATGCCTCATATAACGTACACTTATTCAGCCTGTTGTTCACTATTCTTTATTTATTTTAAATTGCTTTTCAAATGTCCATTCTTGGTGTTGGGTTTTATCAAACAAATTTCCCGCAAAAATGCGACTTATACTCCAATGTGACTTATATATGTTTTTTTCCTTCTTTATTATGCATTTTCGGCATGTGCGACTTATACTCCGGCGCGACTTATACTCCGAAAAATACGGTGATTGTGCACTGCCGAACATGCTCGTCTGCTCCTAAAACCAACAATGTCACGACGTGACTTCGACGCGGGGCGGGGTGCGGGACCGGCACCTTTCAGAGACGATACAGTACCGAAAATTATTGGTTAGTATCGCGGAACTATACTAATACCGGTATACCGTACAACCCTAGTGGTGTTATAGACTGCAATGGAAGTGGACATACAATTTAAAGTGTGTCTTTATATGGCAGAATGTCTCTGTCATCATGCAAACAGAGCATCTAAATCAGTGGTTCTTAACCTGGGTTCGATCAAACCCTAGGGGTTCGGTGAGTCGGCCTCAGGGGTTCGGCGGAGCCTCTGCCGCAGAGGTCAAGACACACCCAACTCATCGTGAAAATAAAAACTTCTCCCTATCTGCATATTATGGATACCCCCGAACAATGTTCCCTCTAATTTCCATCTGATTTGCAGGTGTGTAATTAGTTGTGAGTTCATGCACCGTGTTGGTTTTGTTCTTTGAACAAGGTGATGCTCATGCACGGTTCATTTTGTGCACCAGTAAAAAAAAACATATAACTTTGTGTTGAATTTGAAAAAAAAAAACATTTTATTTTTCACTAAAGAAGGTGAATGCGCATATGAAACTGGTGGGGTTCGGTACCTCCAACAAGAATAAGAACCACTGATCTAAATGAACATAAATTGCCACATATTGGCATGGGTGTCCATAATCTTACCTATGATGCTGAAAATTACAATAGTGTTCTATTCAAGAACTCCTTCATTCCACACTCCATCCAGCTGTATAATCACTCGCCATACAGCAATGGATGATATCTGTCTATTACCTGACACCTTCTATGTTAGCTACTTTTTTTAATGTCTATTTTCTATTTTCTGCTGGATTTACTCTCTATTTTATGCTGCAGCTGTCACATATACTGTAATATTGTACATGGTCATTGTTATATATTGTATCAGTGATGTGCAGTCACTAGAGGCAGGTGAGGCGGGGCCTCACCTGCCATCATGGAAAGAAAAAAAAATGTAAAAAGAAAAAAAATTAATTAAATTGTTATATGTATCCAGTGATTATACTATAAAGTTATTTTCCATTTAACTTCACCAGTTTTAGATTATTTTTATTCAAAATCGCTGAATTTTCACATTTGCCGTTCAAATACTGAGAAAAGACGGTGCGGTGAACAGCAGCCAGTTGAGGCACGTCACTCAGTGCCTCAACATGGACGGACTCGGCTAACTGCTGGCCTGCTGTGCAGTGAGACTGTATTGCTATATGAATTATATTATACATTTCCATAGTTTAGTTAGCTGAGGTATATAATGTACAGCGTATTTTGTCAACAACTGTATGTGTATAACGTATTTCTTGTGCTGAGCGATCATAAAACGGCTGCAAAGGACGCACTGGCTGAGGCTCCAGTAGCCCCGCCTCCTGCACCCCCGCCGTAGAAATGTTATATCAACTAAAGCCCACACTTAAACTTTCCACGTGCAAGATTGAATCTATTTAAAAAAAGTTATTTCATAAGAAGCCAAAAAGTGCAAAAACAATAATGTTCGTGTTGGAGGAGTTGTGAATGACTGCAGGGCCACAACATTCACAACTTTTAATTCACAACTCCTCCAACATGAACATCATTGTTTTTGCACTTTTTGGCTTCTTATTAAATAACTTTTGTAACCTATTTTTATGGGCTTTCCTATTTGTGATGTTAAGTTCCTGTTATGCGCTGTTATGCAGTATATGCCTTGAGCTCTTATTTTGAAGGCGCCAAGAGCGGAACTGATGACATGTTGTAGTGGAGCGGAGGTTTTTGAAAGAAGGTAAATAAAGTGGTCCTCGTGTAAACTGCAGCCTCCGTGTTTGTTATTTTGTAGTTTCATACAGTATAGGCGACATTTATAAACCCTCTGTTACACTTTTTTAAATAGATTCAATCTTGCACGTGGAAAGTTTAAGTGAGGGCTTTAGTTGATATAACACACCCGTCAGGGGTTCATTAATCCAGAACAACAGCGGCGAATGGACTTTATTTATAAGTAAAGGTAAGACCATAATAACGTTTTTTTTATTAAATGTGCTTTTTTGTGTGCTACAGTTTGTATGTGTAAAGTTAAAGTTAAGTTAAAGTACCAATGATTGTCACACACACACTAGGTGTAATGAAATTTGTCCTCTGCATTTGACCCATCCCCTTGATCACCCCCTGGGAGGTGAGGGGAGCAGTGGGCAGCAGCGGCGCCGCGCCCGGGAATACATTTTGGTGATTTAACCCCCAATTCAAACCCTTGATGCTGATTGCCAAGCAGGGAAAAATGCTGGTATGAGCTTTTAAACATAACCCGTTAACTGCTGCCAATCAAATGGTGAATAAGATACTCTTTAGGGTTCATATGTTTGTAAATCTGACTGTGATGAAGTCAGTGCCTCACCAGCCATGAACCGCACCGCACCGCACGTCACTGTATTGTATATATGATATAGACATAATATAATATAATATATCAGTATATATAATATGCTGTACATATATAATGTAAATATTACGTATATATGTTATATTTTATAGCGCTATATTTAGTCTATTTCTACCTGCATTGTCCTTTCCATCCTTACACTTTCCATCATTGTAACTGAGCTACTGTGTTGAACAATTTCCCTTGTGGATCATTAAAGTTTGTCTAAGTCAAATCTAAGTCTAAGTCTAATAGCTGACTTGACCCAAAGGAGGAGCATATCTCGTTATTTGACTTAATCTATTCTAATCTAATGGACATTTTTTTCAGAATATAATTGATGTGAATAGATTCATAACACTAATGCAGTGGTTTCTCAAAAAGGACCGTATTTTTCGGACTATAAGTCGCTCCGGAGTATAAGTCGCACCAGCCGGAAATGCATAATAAAGAAGGAAAAAAACATATATACCGTATTTTTCGGACTATAAGTCACAGTTTTTTTCATAGTTTGGCCGGGCTCCAGTGCGATTTATATATGTTTTTTTCCTTCTTTATTATGCATTTTCGGCAAGTGCGACTTATACTCCGAATAATACGGTAAGTCGCACTGGAGTATAAGTCGCATTTTTTGGGGAAATTTATTTGATAAAACCCAACACCAAGAATAGGCATTTGAAAGGCAATTTAAAATAAATAAAGAATAGTGAACAACAGGCTGAATAAGTGTACGTTACATGAGGCATAAATAACCAACTGAGAACGTGCCTGGTATGTTAACGTAACATATTATGGTAAGAGTCATTCAAATAACTATAACATGTAGAACATGCTATACGTTTACCAAACAATCTGTCACTCTTAATCGCTAAATCCCATGAAATCTTATACGTCTAGTCCAGGGGTCGGCAACCCAAAATGTTGAAAGAGCCATATTGGACCAAAAATACAAAAACAAATCTGTCTTGAGCCGCAAAAAATTAAAAGCCATATTACATACAGATAGTGTGTCATGAGATATAAATTGAATTAAGAGGAGTTAAAGGAAACTAAATGACCTCAAATATAGCTACAAATGAGGCATAATGATGCAATATGTACATATAGCTAGCCTAAATAGCATTTTAGCATCAATTAGCTTGCAGTAATGCAGTGACCAAATATGTCTGATTAGCACTCCACACAAGTCAATAACATCAACAAAACTCACCTTTGTGCATTCATGCATAACCTTAAAAGTTTGGTGGACAAAATGAGAAATAAGTGGCATAAAACACGTCTTAGAAAGTCCGAGAAAGTTATACATGTAAACAAACTACGGTGAGTTCAAGGACCGCCATAATTAGTAGGACAAAACTGCGCTCGCCAAATACTCGAATCGGTGAAGCATGTTTAATATAAACAGTGTGCTTTATAACAATTAGGGAGGTTTGTGTCGTGTTTGTCCTCCTACAGAAACCATATTGATAAATGATAAATGATAAATGGGTTGTACTTGTATAGCGCTTTTCTACCTTCAAGGTACTCAAAGCGCTTTGACACTACTTCCACATTTACCCATTCACACACACATTCACACACTGATGGAGGGAGCTGCCATGCAAGGCGCTAACCAGCACCCATCAGGAGCAAGGGTGAAGTGTCTTGCTCAGGACACAACGGACATGACGAGGTTGGTACTAGGTGGGGATTGAACCAGGGACCCTCGGGTCGCGCACGGCCATTCTTCCACTGCGCCACGCCGTTTATTATTAAAACAAAAAACATATATTTTTCCCCTCATCTTTTTCCATTTTTCATACATTTTTGAAAAAGCTCCAGAAAGTCACTAGGGCGGCGCTAAAGAGGGTTGCCGACCCCTGGTCTAGTCTCTTACGTGAATGAGCGAAATAATAATATTTGATATTGTATGGTAATGTGTTAATAATTTCACACATAAGTCGCTCCTGAGTATAAGTCGCACCCCCGGCCAAACTATGAAAAAAACTGCGACTTATAGTCCGAAAAATACGGTACTGCTTCAGAAAAAACTCGGCCCTCCAAGTACCGCCATAATGACCAACATGAAAATTCAGTATCATAGTAGGCCTAAGTATTCATTAAAAAACAAGGCAGAGGTTTTAGTCAACAAGTATAATTAATATTTTTGGCCACTGTAACATTACACACAGTTTGAACAGTAACACTGTGTTTGAATATAGGAACATAAAACACCGTACTTTAACCAAGGGATTCTTTGGCGTCCCACTTGATAGAGCCTGCGTACATACCACATGTGTGAGAATCGCTGCACTATTCAAAGCATTTAAAATGAACAATAAGTTGCTCTGTCACATTTTTACACCATTGCTTTAAAACAGGGGTGTCAAACTCATTTTAGCTCAGGGGCCACATGGAGGAAAATCTATTCCCAGGCGGGCCTGGACTGGTAAAATCATGGCATGATAACTTAAAAATAAAGACAAATTCAGATTGTTTGCTTCAGCTGCAAGAATAATCATCACTATTCATGGAGAACAAATTTGATTGAGTTTCACCTACTCAGTGGCTTAGTTGTTAGAGTGTCCGCACTGAGATCGGTAGGTTGCGAGTTCAAATCCCGACCGAGTCATACCAAAGACTATAAAAACGGGACCCATTACCTCCCTGCTGGGCACTCAGCATCAAGTGTTGGAATTGGGGGTTGAATCACCAAAAATGATTCCCGGGCGCGGCACCGCTGCTGCTCACTGCTCCCCTCACCTCCCAGGGGGTGAACAAGGGGATGGGTCAAATGCAGAGGACAGATTTCACCACACCTAGTGTGTGTGTGTGTGTCAATCATTGGTACTTTAACTTTTTAACTTTAGTTGAAGCATAGCCATTAAGGGGTGCAGTTTGATCCGGGATACAGGCTAGAAATGTAAACCTCAATAGACTTACTGTGGTGCTCATTGGTGATCTCCCTGCCCTGGTAGTACCACACAACCTCCGGCACGGGTGAACTGATGACGTCACAAATGACTTCGGCCGTCTCACCGTGGCGGAACTCCTGCGGCGATTGAACGTCTCGAAAAGTCAACCGCTCTGCAAGATCAAACAAGGTCAAGTTAAAAAACAAACAAACAGCTGCACGGTACACAGTTGTTTTTAACCAAAAACAAACGTGAAGAAAAAACTGCACAAAGAAGAACTGAAAGAGTGTGTGTCTGTTGGTGATGGAATGTTTATAGACTACTGTGTTCTTCTCACAAATGTGTCAATAATAGTCAATACCTGACAATATTGCCAATATTGCGTCCCAGAAGACTTAGTGCTGCAAGGGTTTCTGGGTATTTGTTCTGTTGTGTTTATGTTGTGTTACGGTGCGGATGTTCTCCCGAAATGTGTTTGCCATTCTTGTTTGGTGTGGGTTCACGGTGTGACGCATATTTGTAACAGTGTTAAAGTTGTTTGTACAGCCACCCTCAGTGTGACCTGTATGCCAACATGGCACTGCCATATTTATTATTGAAGTCACAAAGTGCATTATTCTTTTTAACAGGCCTCAAAACAGCAGCTTGGAATGTGGGACATGCTCTCCCTGAGATAATCCTGATACCCACTACCACTATGGGAAATACTATACTTTGACTTTTACAAAGTGCATTAATTTTATTTTTTTTAAACATGCCTCAAAACAACAGCTACAAAAACAATGAAGGCACACAGCTTCAGTCCAGAGTATACTAGAGCATACTTGCCAACCTTGAGACCTCCGAATTCGGGAGATTGGGGTGAGGGTGGGGGGGGGTTTGAGGTGTGGGGGGGTTTGGTGGTAGCAGGGGGTGTATATTGTAGCGTACCGGAAGAGTTAGTGCTGCAAGGGGTTCTGGGTATTTGTTCTGTTGTGTTTATGTTGTGTTATGGTGCGGATGTTCTCCCGAAATGTGTTTGTCATTCTTGTTTAGTGTGGGTTCACAGTGTGGCGCATATTTGTAACAGTGTTAAAGTTGTTGATCAAGTATGCCTTGCATTCGCTTATGTGTGTGTAGAAGCCACATATATTATGTGACTGGGCCGGCATGCTGTTTGTATGGAGGAAAAGCGGACGTGACGACAGGTTGTAGAGGACGCTAAAGGCAGTGCCTTTAAGGCACGCCCCCAATTATGTTGTCCGGGTGGAAATTGGGAGAAATTCGGGAGAAATTCGGAAGAATGGTCGCCCCGGGAGATTTTCGGGAGAGGCACCGAAATTCGGGAGTCTTCCAGGAATATCGGGAGATGGTAGCAGGGGGTGTATATTGTAGCGTCCCGGAAGAGTTAGTGCTGCAAGGGGTTCTGGGTATTTGTTCTGTTGTGTTTATGTTGTGTTACGGTGCGGATGTTCTCCCGAAATGTGTTTGTCATTCTTGTTTGGTGTGGGTTCACAGTGTGGCGCATATTTGTAACAGTGTTAAAGTTGTTTATACGGCCTCCCTCAGTGTGACTTGTATGGCTGTTGATCAAGTATGCATTGCATTCACTTATGTGTGTGTAGAAGCCACATGTTATGTGACTGGGTCGGCATGCTGTTTGTATGGAGGAAAAGCGGACGTGACGACAGGTTGTAGAGGACGCTAAAGGCAGTGCCTTTAAGGCACGCCCCCAATAATGTTGTCCGGGTGGAAATCGGGAGAAATTCGGGAGAATGGTCGCCCGGGAGATTTTCGGGAGGGGCACCAAAATTCGGGAGTCTCCCAGGAATATCGGGAGGTTGAAACCGATACCGATAGTTTCCGATATTACATTTTAAAGCATTTATCGGACATCTCTAATAAATACCTCTATTATCAACAACAATACAATTGTTTCAAACACAACAATACATATATGTAATGATAACTTGAAATACAAAAGAAAGCAGATAAGTGGAGGGAAAGAAAGAGAAGCTAACTATATTAACCTTGTAGATTGTTATAGTAACAATAGGTTAAGCTTTGTCAGTGTGCCATGTGTTATACCCAATTTCCCCTAGGGCAACGTTAATAAATGTTTGATGAAAAAGTGATTATATGCATGTGTGTATGTACGTATATGCACATTATTATATTGCCATTTAATTTTTTGCAAAATGTACTTGGTAAGTAGGAGGAAATAAGGTAAGAGCAACAACAATTAACTTGATTAGAAAAAATATTGATATCGATTTTGTGGCTTCAAATAATCGTTTGAAGAACCGTAACTAATAAAAATGCATGAAATCTAGAAAAAATCCCATAACTTAAAATACGCAGACATAGTCTCCGCACAGCCGAGAGGACACATGAGCTACATATATATAAATTAGTGTTGTCTCGATACCAATATTTTAATATTCGATACTTTTCGGTGCTTTTCTAAATAAAAGGCTTTAATTCAACAAAAAATCTTAGGGTACATTAAACATATGTTTCTTATTGCAAGTTTGTCCTTAAATAAAATAGTGAACATACAAGACAACTTGTCTTTTAGTAGTAAGTAAACAAAGGCTCTTAATGTAGTCTGCTGACATATGCAGTAACATATTGTGTCATTTATCATTCTATTATTTTGTCAACATTATTTAGGACAAGTGGTAGAAAATTAATTATTAATCTAATTGTTCATTTACTGTTAATATCTGTTTACTTTCTCTTTTAACATGTTCTATCTACACTTCTGTTAAAAATGTATTAATCACTTATTCTTTTGTTGTCTGATACTTTACATTAGTTTTGGATGATTCCACAAATTTGGGTATCAATCTGATACCAAGTCGTTACAGGATCATACATTGGTCATATTCAAAGTCCTCGTGTGTCCAGGGACATATTTCCTGAGTTTATAAACATAATATACATTTAAAAAACCAAAAGATGTGATGCCAAAAAATATTGACGTAATCATAGTAGTATTGACTACGCTCGGCGGACCAGTACTTTTCAGAGGCGGTATAGTACCGAATATGATTCATTAGTATCGCGGTACTATACTAATACCAGGACACCGTACAACCCTGATATAAATATAAACGTATATATATATATATATATATATATATATATATTTCATCTTTGAACGTGTGTTTAAAGTGCAATTTCAATGTTGATGACCTTTGCATTGGACCAACAATGTGTAGCGCAGTCTCGTAGAAGAGATGAGAAGACTCTGCTACTCATCGCTCCACCCGTTGTCCTACCAACTACCAGAGGTGGGACCAAGTCATTGTTTTGCAAGTCACAAGTAAGTCTCAAGTCTTTGCCCTCAAGTCCGAGTCAAGTCCCGAGTCAAGACAGGCAAGCCCCGAGTCAAGTCCAAAGTCAAGACTGGAAAGTCTCAAGTCAAGTCCTAAGTCCTGCATTTTGAGTTTCGAGTCCTTTCAAGTCCTTTTAACCACAGACTAATATATTAACACAGATTGTGTATGCTTTTCAAACGCTGTATTTATTTATTAAAACAAGTGCATTTTAAATTGCAGGAAAGAAAATTGTGCTGACATTGCACTTTATAATAGCACTATTAACCAGTCATTTTAAACATTAACTCATTCCTTTACAGAACAAACACATTGAAAAATAAAGTGCAAATGTACTTATTTGTACAAAAGTGTTAACATTGAAAAAACATGACATATACGTGAACATAACAAAAAAGTTGTACTTTTTATATGTCAGGGCCCTATGCTGCATTGCATTTGCAAAAGACCAAATTAGCCAAGAGTCTGTCAGTCATTTGTGCACGATGGGGGCGTAGTATGATGCCACCATGGCTGAAAACTCGCTCCACTGGAGCACTGGAGGCAGGCACTGCCAAGACTCTCATGGCCACTCGTAACAGTGAAGGAAGAGTCTTCATGTTCAATGCCCAGAACAAAAGGGGGGGGGAGAGTTTTTTTGGGTTGGTGCACTACTTGTAAGTGTATCGTGTGTTTTTTATGTTGATTTAATTAAAAAAAAAAATATATATATATATATATATTTCTTGTGCGGCCCGATACCAATCGATCCACGGACCAGTAGCGGGCCGCGGCCCGGTGGTTGGGGACCACTGAGGTAAACAACCAACAGTATGTCAGAAAGCTAGCTAAAACGGTACACTTATTCATAATATAGTATACATTTTAACTGACCTTTATTTTACTATTTTTGTCTTTTTTTAGGTGGCTAAAATACGCGGTGCTGCTGACCGCCGTCTAACGTTACGTGTGATATATTGACTAACGTAACCCTGCTTAAAAAAAATCACTGAACAAAAAGTATGAATAAGGTAGTGAACTGCAACAGATTCCCGTGTTTGCAATAACGTTATAACGTTAGCAGTGAGTTTACAGCCTCACTGATTTAACTACACAGCAAATAAAAGTCACGTTACTTAGCCAATAAACGTTATCTTACATTCAAAACTTACCGTTCTTTGTGCAACTTCAAATGACGGACGAAGTTGGAAGTTGTTGCCTCTCCATCAGTCATTTTCGAACTGCATGTGTTGCATACTGCAAACCGTTTTGTGTTGACCACCTCGTAATTTTTATACCCAAACGAAATTATTTTAGGTATCATTTTTTGTTCACTGGCGTGTGGTTTGGACATGTCTTCTTCGTTGGTTGTCCTGCAATTTGATTGGATGAATGCTGTGTGATGAAAACAAAGTAGATCTAATTTGATTGGCTGTTGTACTGAGACCACACCAGCTGACACACGCAACGCTGATAGACAAGTACACAATGAAAAATACGGAGCGCTCCCGAATAACTTTTTCATCTTTGGGTTTTGGGGAAAGTAGCAAGTCATGTCAAGTCATGTCAATTCAAAAGGCTCAAGTCCAAGTGAAGTCACAAGTCATTGATGTTAAAGTCTAAGTCGAGTTGCAAGTCTTTTTACATTTTGTCAAGTCGAGTCTAAAGTCATCAAATTTATGACTCGAGTCTGACTCGAGTCCAAGTCATGTGACTCGAGTCCACACCTCTGCCAACTACAATGTGAACCTCTCAGCTTCTCCTAACCAAGTCTTAAAGTTTCACTTCAGGAATGACGAGGGTTCCCAACAGTCTCTTGAAAGACGGAATCGTCCTCTATTTAAGTTAAGTCAAAGTACCCATGATTGTCACACACACACTAGGTGTGGCGTAATTATTCTCAACATTTGACCCATCACCTTTGATAACCCCCTGGGATGTGAGGGGAGCAGTGAGCAGCAGCGGGGGCCGCGCCCGGGGGAATAATTTTTGGTGATTTACAAACAAATATACACATTCTGTACGGAGCCGTCAAGGGACACACTTTGTTGCAATGGAAATGAAAAATAGTCTGTGAAATATCAATAGATTATTTGGAACGACAACAGCAGCACAAGTCTGCTACAGGCTAAGCCAATGGATGCCAGCCTGACTGATCGCTCACCTGTCAAACTCATTGCCGCTCGACTTTTCTGGCATCTGCTCATTTCACCTTGGCTGCTGTCACCGTCTCGGTGTGACAGCAGCAAGCTAGCTAGAATCATCTGCCCAGCTTCTGGCAATCAGACTTCAAACTTTTTACCACAGTGACATTTTTTCTTTTAAAAAAAAAAAAAAAAAAGGAACAATTGGGGAATTTTGAATATCGTTTTGTCCAACGGGGGAACTGCCGACACACACATTAGCATAAACACACAGATTGGTATCCAGACACACACATTAGTACACGCACGTGAATTGCCTTACACATGCATAGATTGTTATACAGACACACACATTAGTACCCACACGTGAATTAGATTACACACACACAAATGTGTGTATCCAGATACACACATTAGTACACACACACGAGTTGGATTACACACACACCGATTGAGATACAGACACACACATTACTACACAGACATAAATTAGATTACACACACACCGATTGAGATACAGACACACACATTAGCACAAACACACAGATTGATATCCAGACACACACATTAGTACACACACGTGAATTGGATTAGAAACGCACAGATTGTTATACAGACACACACATTAGTGCACACACATTAATTAGATTACACACACACAAATTGATGTCCAGATACACACATTAGTACACACACACGAGTTGGATTACACACACACCGATTGAGATACAGACACACACATTAGCACAAACACACACAGATTGATATCCAGACCCACACATTAGTACACACACATGTGAATTGGATTAGACACGCAGATTGTTATACAGACACACACATTAGTGCACACACATACATTAAATTACACACATATTAGCACAAACATACAGATTGATATCCAGACACACACGTTAGTACACACACACACACGTGAATTGGATTACACACGCATAGACTGTTATACAGACACACACATTACTACACAGACATAAATTAGATTACACACACACCGATTGAGATACAGACACACACATTAGCACAAACACACAGATTGATATCCAGACACACACATTAGTACACACACGTGAATTGGATTAGAAACGCACAGATTGTTATACAGACACACACATTAGTGCACACACATTAATTAGATTACACACACACAAATTGATGTCCAGATACACACATTAGTACACACACACGAGTTGGATTACACACACACCGATTGAGATACAGACACACACATTAGCACAAACACACACAGATTGATATCCAGACCCACACATTAGTACACACACATGTGAATTGGAGTAGACACGCACAGATTGTTATACAGACACACACATTAGTGCACACACATACATTAAATTACACATATATTAGCACAAACATACAGATTGATATCCAGACACACACGTTAGTACACACACACACACGTGAATTGGATTACACACGCATAGACTGTTATACAGACACACACATTACTACACAGACATAAATTAGATTACACACACCGATCGAGATACAGACACACACATTAGCACAAACACACAGATTGATATCCAGACACACACATTAGTACACACACGTGAATTGGATTAGGAAACGCACAGATTGTTATACAGACACACACATTAGTGCACACACATTAATTAGATTACACACACACAAATTGATGTCCAGATACACACATTAGTACACACACACGTGCATTGGATTACACACACACCGATTGAGATAGACACACACATTAGCACAAACACACACAGATTGATATCCAGACACACACATTAGTACACACACATGTGAATTGGATTAGACACGCAGATTGTTATACAGATACACACATTAGTGCACACACATCAATTACATTACACACATATTAGCACAAACACACAGATTGATATCCAGACAGACACATTAGTACACACACACACGTGAATTGGATTACACACGCATAGACTGTTATACAGACACACACATTACTACACAGACATAAATTAGATTACACACACACCGATTGAGATACAGACACACACATTAGCACAAACACACAGATTGATATCCAGACACACACATTAGTACACACACGTGAATTGGATTAGAAACGCACAGATTGTTATACAGACACACACATTAGTGCACACACATTAATTAGATTACACACACACAAATTGATGTCCAGATACACACATTAGTACACACACACGTGCATTGGATTACACACACACACCGATTGAGATAGACACACAAATTAGCACAAACACACACAGATTGATATCCAGACCCACACATTAGTACACACACATGTGAATTGGATTAGACACGCAGATTGTTATACAGATACACACATTAATGCACACACATAAATTACATTACACACATATTAGCACAAACACACAGATTGATATCCAGAGGGACACATTAGTACACACACACACACGTGAATTGGATTACAGACGCATAGACTGTTATACAGACACACACATTACTACACAGACATAAATTAGATTACACACACACCGATTGAGATACAGACACACACATTAGCACAAACACACAGATTGATATCCAGACACACACATTAGTACACACAAACGTGAATTGGATTAGAAACGCACAGATTGTTATACAGACACACACATTAGTGCACACACATTAATTAGATTACACACACACAAATTGATGTCCAGATACACACATTAGTACACACACACGTGCATTGGATTACACACACACACCGATTGAGATAGACACACACATTAGCACAAACACACACAGATTGATATCCAGACACACACATTAGTACACACACATGTGAATTGGATTAGACACGCAGATTGTTATACAGACACACACATTAGTGCACACACATACATTAAATTACACACATATTAGCACAAACATACAGATTGATATCCAGACACACACGTTAGTACACACACACACACGTGAATTGGATTACACACGCATAGACTGTTATACAGACACACACATTACTACACAGACATAAATTAGATTACACACACACCGATTGAGATACAGACACACACATTAGCACAAACACACAGATTGATATCCAGACACACACATTAGTACACACACACGTGAATTGGATTAGACACGCACAGATTGTTATACAGACACACACATTAGTACACACACACACACGTGAATTGGATTACACACGCATAAACTGTTGTACAGACACACACATTAATACACACACGTGAATTAGATTACACAGATACAGATTGAGATACAGACACACACATTAACACAAACAGATTGATATCCAGACACACACATTAGTACACACACACGTGAATTGGATTAGACAAGCACAGATTGTTATTCAGACACACACAATAGTGCACACACATGAATTAAATTACACCCACACATTAGCACAAACATACAGATTGATATCCAGATACACACATTAGTACACACACACACACGTGAATTGGATTACATACGCATCGACTGTTATACAGACACACACATTAATACACACACGTGAATTAGATTTCACACACACAGGTTGAGATACAGACACACACATTAGCACAAAAACACGAACAGATTGATATCCAGACACACACATTAGTACACACACACGTGAATTGGATTAGACACGCACAGATTGTTATCCAGACACACACATTAGTACACACACACACGTGAATTGGATTACACACACATCGACTGTTATACAGACACACACATTAATACACACACGTGAATTAGATTACAGATACAGATTGAGATACAGACACACACATTAACACAAACAGATTGATATCCAGATGCACACATTAGTACACACACACGTGAATTGGATTAGACACGCACATATTGTTATACAGACACACACAATAGTGCGCACACATGAATTAAATTACACACACGCATTAGCACAAACAAACAGATTGATATCCAGACACACACATTAGTACACACACACACACACGTGAATTGGATTACACAAGCATCGACTGTTATACAGACACACACATTAATACACACACATGAATTAGATTACACACCCACAGATTGAAATACGGACACACACATTAACACAAACACGAACAGATTGATATCCAGACACACACATTAGTACACACACACGTGAATTGGATTAGACACGCACAGATTGTTATACAGACACACACATTAATGCAAACACGTGAATTAGATTACACCCACACATTAGCACAAACATACAGATTGATATCCAGATACACACATTAGTACACACACACACACGTGAATTGGATTACATACGCATCGACTGTTATACAGACACACACATTAATACACACACGTGAATTAGATTACACACACACAGATTGAAATACGGACACACACATTAACACAAACACGAACAGATTGATATCCAGACACACACATTAGTACACACGCACATGAATTGGATTAGACACACAGATTGTTATACAGACACACACATTAGTGCACACACATGAATTACATTACACACACAATAGCACAAACACACATATTGATATCCAGACACACACATTAGTACACACACACACACGTGTATTGGAATACACTCGCATAGAATGTTATACAGACACACACATTAATACACACACGTGAATTAGATTACACACACACAGATTGAGATACAGACATACACATTAGCACAAACACACACAGATGGATATCCAGACACACACATTAGTACGCTCACACGTGAGTTGGATTAGACACGCACAGATTGTTATACAGACACACACATTAGTGCACACACGTGAATTAGATTACACACACACATTACCACAAACACACAGATTGATATCCAGACACACACATTAGTACACACACACACACACACACACACGTGAATTGGATTACACACGCATCGACTGTTATACAGACACACACATTAATACACACACGTGAATTAGATTACACACACACAGATTGAAAGACGGACACACACATTAACACAAACACGAACAGATTGATATCCAGACACACACATTAGTACACACACACGTGAATTGGATTAGACACCCAGATTGTTATCCAGACACACACATTAATGCACACACGTGAATTAGATTACACCCACACATTAGCACAAACATACAGATTGATATCCAGATACACACAATAGTACACACACACACACGTGAATTGGATTACATACGCATCGACTGTTATACAGACACACACATTAATACACACACGTGAATTAGATTACACACACACAGATTGAGATACGGACACACACATTAACACAAACACGAACAGATTGATATCCAGACACACACATTAGTACACACACACATGAATTGGATTAGACACACACAGATTGTTATACAGACACACACATTAGTGCACACACATGAATTACATTACACACACAATAGCACAAACACACATATTGATATCCAGACACACACATTAGTACACACACACACACACACACACACGTGTATTGGAATACACTCGCATAGACTGTTATACAGACACACACATTAATACACACACGTGAATTAGATTACAGATACAGATTGAGATACAGACACACACATTAACACAAACAGATTGATATCCAGATGCACACATTAGTACACACACACACGTGAATTGGATTAGACACGCACATATTGTTATACAGACACACACAATAGTGCACACACAAATTAAATTACACACACGCATTAGCACAAACAAACAGACTGATATCCAGACACACACATTAGTACACACACACACACACACGTGAATTGGATTACACACGCAGAGACTGTTATACAGACACACACATTAATACACACGTGAATTTGATTACACACACACCGATTGAGATAGACACATGCATTAGCACAAACACACAGATTGATATCCAGACACACACATTAGTACACGCACACGTGAATTGGATTAGACATGCACAGATTGTTATACAGACACACACATTAGTGCACACACGTGAATTAGATTACACACGCATAAACTGTTATACTGACACACACATTAATACACACATGTGAATTAGATTACACACACACAGATTGAGATACAGACACACACATTAGCTCAAACACACACAGATTGATGTCCAGACACACACACATTAATTTTATTACACACACACACAGATTAAGATACAGACACACACATTAGCACAAACACACACAGATTGAAATCCAGACACACACATTAGTACACACACACGTGAATTGGATTAGACACCCAGATTGTTATCCAGACACACACATTAGTACACACACACACGTGAATTGGATTACACACGCATAGACTGTTATACAGACACACACATTAATACACACACGTGAATTAGATTACAGATACAGATTGAGATACAGACACACACATTAACACAAACAGATTGATATCCAGATGCACACATTAGTACACACACACACGTGAATTGGATTAGACACGCACATATTGTTATACAGACACACACAATAGTGCACACACATAAATTAAATTACACACACGCATTAGCACAAACAAACAGACTGATATCCAGACACACACATTAGTACACACACACACACACACGTGAATTGGATTACACACGCAGAGACTGTTATACAGACACACACATTAATACACACGTGAATTTGATTACACACACACCGATTGAGATAGACACATACATTAGCACAAACACACACAGATTGATATCCAGACACACACATTAGTACACGCACACGTGAATTGGATTAGACACGCACAGATTGTTATACAGACACACACATTAGTGCACACACGTGAATTAGATTACACACGCATAAACTGTTATACTGACACACACATTAATACACACACGTGAATTAGATTACACACACACAGATTGAGATACAGACACACACATTAGCTCAAACACACACAGATTGATATCCAGACACACACACATTAATTTTATTACACACACACACAGATTAAGATACAGACACACACATTAGCACAAACACACACAGATTGAAATCCAGACACACACATTAGTACACACCCACGTGGATTGGATTACACACGCATGGACTGCTTTACAGACACACACATTAGTACACACGCGTGAATAAGATTACACACACACAGATTGTTATACAGACACACACATTAGTACACACGCGTGAATAAGATTACACACACACAGATTGAGATGCACATTTGCAAAGCATTTTGCTGCAATAATACTTCCACAGGCTGCAGGTGATGTGGCTTGTGTGTGTGCAGAGAGAGTTGGCTCAAAGAATAAGGAGAACCAGACCAAATGGCCCCAAGGGAGTGGAGAGAAGCTGTCAAAGACAGACAATGTGGTGAAATTGGTTTGCCCTGTCAAACCCAGCCGGCATTTCCCACTAGCACTGCATCAATCATGCAGCACATTACCAGAAATAATACTGCATATTTAAGAGCAGCAAACAAGCCGAAACCAGGTAAAGGTCAATTTTGGCAAACAACTCTTACTGAATATGCTTAACTTGCATAATGAATGTTTTAATTCAAACACGTGAGGACATGTTAGTATCTACAGTCGTGGTCAAAAGTTTACGTACACTTCTAAAGAACATAATGACATGGCTGTCTTGAGTTTCCAATCATTTCTGCAACTCTTATTTTTTTGTGATAGAGTGATTGGAGCACATACTTGTTGGTCTGTTAGAATAATTATGTGTAAGTTATCACACAACTTTAATATGCTTAAAGTCCGTTGCTATAGTTATTAGCTATTGTGCTCAAGCTGTACTTTTTCTATCTGTGCAAGGACAAAACTTCTTGTCTGAGGGGTGGCCTCAGCCGCAGATGTTATCTTTGTTTTAGCCCGCTAACAGCCAAGGACTTCAAGGACCTCAACGAAGATAAGACGACAGCACGCAGACGAAGCAGAGACAAGGCGAAATCACAAGGCCCCCAGCACATTCTGTCACGTATTGTGCGTACTGGAGCTGCTTTGCATGATATGGGTGACCACTCCTTTTAGAGGCGGCCTCAGTGATGTTGACTGTGGAACTCCTGAATAAATAAAGGAACACTGGAGCTGTACCTTAGAGCGTAGGGTGAGACTGTGACTAAGTGTGCAGCTCCATGCGTTCTCCTCATGAGCTAAATTGAACTCTGTCTCTGCATGATTCCTTGCTTCTTGTCTGATTAATAGATGTCATCAGTGTTTGAACCTGACATGGTCACAAAAAAAATGATGAAGTTTGGTTCTTTTATGAATTTATTATGGGTCTACTGAAAATGTGACCAAATCTGCTGGGTCAAAAGTATACATACAGCAATGTTAATGTTTGGTTACATGTCCATTTGATTACAAAGTTTGAGAATGGCCTTCCCAAAGTCCTGACTTAAACGTGTGGACAATGCTGAAGAAACAAGTCCATGTCAGAAAACCGACAAATTTAGCTGAACTGCACCAATTTTGTCAAGAGGAGTGGTCCAAAATTCAAGCAAAAGCTTGCGGATGGCTTCCAAAAGCGCCTTATTGCAGTGAAACTTGCCAAGGGACATGTAACCAAATATTAACATTGCTGTATAATAATAATAATAATAATAATAATGGATTAGATTCTTATATCGCACTTTTCTATTATTAGATACTCAAAGCGCTCACAGAGAAGTGGGATCCCATCATTCATTCACACCTGGTGGTGGTAAGCGCATTCATCATAAGCTACATTTGTAGCCACAGCTGCCCTGGGGTAGATTGACGAAAGCGAGGCTGCTAGTTTGCGCCTACGGTCCCTCCGACCACCACCTATCATTCATTCATCATTCATTCACCAGTGTGAGCGGCACCGGGGGCAAGGGTTAAGTGTCCTGCCCAAGGATACAACGGCAGCGATTTGGATGTCAAGAGGTGGGGAACGAACCTGCAACCCTCAGGTTTCTGGCACGGCCGCTCTACCCACTACGCCATACCGTATGTATACTTTTGACCCAGTAGAGTTGGTCACATTTTCAGTAGACTCATAATAAATCCATAAAAAAAAAAAACTTCATGAATGTTTTTTGTGACCAACAAGTATGTGCTCCAATCACTCTATCACAAAAAAATAAGAGTTGTAGAAATTATTGGAAACTCAAGACAGCCATGACATTATGTTCTTTACAAGTGTATGCAAACTTTTGACCACGACTATACATTGCAAGAAATTTGCCATTTGTCAAGATTTAACATTTTATTTCCAGAAATTACCCTAGTTTAGGGAACATTTCACTTATTTTTAGTAGGGATGTCCGATAATGGCTTTTTGCCAATATCCGATATTGTCCAACTCTTTAATTACCGATACCGATATCAACCGATACCGATATCAACCGATATATACAGTCGTGGAATTAACACATTATTGTGCCTAATTTGGACAACCAGGAATGGTGAAGATGAGTTTTTTTTTTTTTAAATGTATAAAATAAAATAAAACAAATACATTAAAAATATTTTCTTGAATAAAAAAGAAAGTAAAACAATATAAAAACAGTTACCATATTTTTCGGAGTATAAGTCGCACCTGCCGAAAATGCACAATAAAGGAAAAAAACATATATAAGTCGCACTGGAGCCCGGCCAAACTATGAAAAAAACTGTGACTTATAGTCTGAAAAATACGGTACATAGAAACTAGTAATTAATGAAAATGAGTAAAATTAACTGTTAAAGGTTAGTACTATTAGTGGACCAGCAGCACGCACAATCATGTGTGCTTACGGACTGTATCCCTTGCAGACTGTATTGATATATATTGATATATAATGTAGGAACCACAATATTAATAACAGAAAGAAACAACCCTTTTGTGTGAATGAGTGTAAATGGGGGAGGGAGGTTTTTTGGGTTGGTGTACTAATTGTAAGTGTATCTTGTGTTTTTTATGTTGATTTCGATAATAAAAAAAAGCGATACCGATATTTCTCGATATTCCATTTTAAAGCATTTATCGGCCGATAATATCGACTGGCCGATATTATCGGACATCTCTAATTTGTAGTCATTGACTTTACATCATAATCTTAATTTTAGCATAAAAAATGGTAAAATTGAGAAAACTATTTAAATTAGATATTTTGTTTTTTTTTCCCACATAGAAAATCTGCAACATCCCAAACATGCTCAATTTAAAAATTTCAAGTTGAATAATGCTTGTTTTAATCTATTCATCCATTTTCTACCGCTTATTCCCTTCGGGGTGGCGCGGGGCGCTGAAGCCTACCTCAGCTACAATCGGGCGGAAGGCGGGGTACACCCTGGACAAGTCGCCACCTCATCGCAGTGCTTGTTTTCAAATTAATACAATTTCTATCTTCCAAATCCTGCTAATTTCTAGATATACAAAACTTTATTTAGGATGTCATATCAAGTACAATTAACTCGCTGCTTGGACAAATAATTTCACTAGTTTTCAGTATTTTTTTTGGTCTAAAAACTAGTCTTTTTATCTTATATTTTGTCAGCGCACAATTTTCTATGTTAATGCTAGCGAATTGTTTGTTCGGAAATCAAGCAGCATTCCTACAATCAATACCTTTTCAAATGTGTTATATTGTGAAAAATATCCATCCATCCTATAATTTTCTACCGCTTGTTCTTTTTCGAGGTTTGGAGCCAAACACAGCTGCACTCTGGCAGAAGGAAGGCAGGTACACCCTGGACAAGATAGATAGACAACATTCACACACTAGGGCCAATTTAGTGTTGCCAATCAGCCTAACCCCAGGTGCATGTCTTTGGAGATAGGAAGAAACTGGACAACCCAACAAGAAAAGGTAATCACCTTTTATGATATACAGTACTTGCAACATTATACAGTTATCTGGGGAGCACTTACCCAGAAAAAAACATGTTGTCAGTCGAAATAATCATTCTTTAATGACATCAAGTTCAACGTTTTGTGTCAAAGATCGCTATTTTCTGACGTGTTCACATGACATCATTATGAATGTTAATGTCATCATTTAAAAGGTTGTAAAAAAACATGACTATATATACACTATATTGTATTTGGCCACCCATCCAAATGATCAGAATCAGGTGTCCTAATCACTTGGCCCGGCCACAGGTGATTAAAACCAAGCCCTTAGGCATGGAGACTGTTTCTACAAACATTTGTGAAAGAATGGGCCGCTCTCAGGAGCTCAGTGATTTCCAGCGTGGAACTGTGCAACAAATCCAGTCGTGAAATTTCCTCGCTCCTAAATATTGCAAAGTCAACTGTCGGCTTTATTATTAGAAAATGGAAGAGTTTGGGAACAACAGCAACTCAGCCATGAAGTGGTAGGCCACGTAAACTGACAAGAGAGGGGTCAGAGGATGTTCCAAACAGAGCTCCAAACTTCCAATTAGCCCACGTACAGTACGCAGAGAGCTTCATGGAATGGGTTTCCGTGGCCGAGCAGCTGCATCTAAGCCATGGGTGTCAAACTCTGGCCCGCGGGCAAAATTTGGTGCTAACCCAGTCACATAATATACAAGGCATGTGTGTGTGTGTGGGGGGGGGTATTTTGTAGCGTCCCGGAAGAGTTAGTGCTGCAAAGGGTTCTGGGTATGTGTTCTGTTGTGTTTATGTTGTGTTACGGTGCGGATGTTCTCCCGAAATGTGTTTGTCATTCTTGTTTGGTGTGGATTCACAGTGTGGCGTATATTTCTGACAGTGTAAAAGTTGTTTACACGGCCACCCTCAGTGTAACCTGTATCGCTGTTGATCAAGTATGCTTTGCATTCACGTGTGTGTACATACAGAAGCCGCACACATCTTGTGACTGGGCCGGCACGTTGTTAGAATGGATGAAAAGCGGACGTTAAAGGCAGTGCCTTTAAGGCACGCCCCCAAGACTGTGGTCCGGGTGGACTACGAGATATAATGACTAGTGAACACCTTCGTTCGTTAATGAAGGTTGCCTCAGCTCAAAGCCAGAGCCCCGACATTAATGAACTAGAATCCAAGAAAAGATGCCAGGTATCTGCTTGGACACATCAGATTAGATCAGTGTGTTGCAAACTGAGCAGTTTAAAGTCCTGAATGGTTGGTTTATTCATTGTTAATGTTAATGTTGATATTTGCCTCAGAAGGCTGCAAATAGAAAAGATGCATTCAATTTTTATTTAAATTGTATTTAATATGCCATTGATATTTTTTAATTATTATTATTATTATTTGAAACTCTATTTTGCATGTCACTATAAAGTTATACAAGCCTTGCTTGTTCAATATTCAATGCAAAACTTGTTTGGGTCCCTATTAAAAAGGTTAATTTGTTCAACCTTGGCCCGCGGCTTTGTTCAGTTTTAAATTTTGGCCCACTCTGTATTTGAGTTTGACACCCCTGATCTAAGCCATTCATCACCAAGTCCAATGCAAAGCGTCGGATGCAGTGGTGTAAACTAAAGCACGTTGCCACTGGACTCTAGAGCAGTGGAGACACATTATCTGGAGTGATGAATCACGCTTCTCCATCTGGCAATCTGATGGACGAGTCTGGGTTTGGAGGTTACATTTCGGACTGCATTGTGCCGAGTGTGAAATTTGGTGGAGGAGGAATTATGGTGTGGGGTTGTTTTTCAGGAGTTAGGCTTGGCCCTTTAGTTCTAGTGAAAATAACTTTGAATGCTCCACGATACCAAAACATTTTGGACAATTCCATGCTCCCAACCTTATATTCCTCTTCCAACATGACTGTGCACCAGTGCACAAAGCAAGGTCCATAAATAAACGAATGACAGAGTTTAGTGTGGATGAACTTGACTGACCTGCACAGAGTCCTGACCTGAACCCGATAGAACACCTTCGGGACGATTTAGAACAGAGACTGAGAGCCAGGCCTTCTCGACCAACATCAGTGTGTGACCTCACCAATGCGCTTTTGGAAGAATGGTGGAAAATTCCTATAAACACACTCCGCAACCTTGTGGACAGCCTTCCCAGAAGAGTTGAAGCTGTAATAGCTGCAAAAGGTGGACCGACATCATATTAAACCCTATGGGTTAGGATTGGGATGGCGGTCAAGGCAGGTAGCCAAATACTTTTGGCAATATAGTGTATATATTATCACCTAATTTATCATACTGTATCAGAAAGCATCTTGTTTAGTTTGGTTCCTTAATTATTATCTATTACCTGGTTGTATGATGCACAGGTTATTATTATTTGTTATTATTTTTTTTCTCAAAGTAGGAAGTAGTGATGCTCCCATTGTCAAATGGCAATTTCAATGGTATGTGCATCTAAAAGAAGAAATAATACAATGTTAAAAAAGAAACTACTCCCCCTAAAAGATACATTGAGGTTGTAAGGTGTGTTTTCATTTAATTTCTCAATAAATCAAACAAATTAATCTTTGGATTACTCGATTACTAAAATAATGCATAGCTGCAACCCTAATAATAACTCTCACATCCGTCAAGATATTTCCAAATTGTTGAGTTTTTTTTGACAGGGATGCCTTAACCGGCGTTATCTTCATATCCATCCTATCGCACTGTTTATTTGATTGAATCAGCCAGGCTGCCCGTCACAAACCGTATCTTTTACAGGCTGCATGATGTGTGTTACGCCAATGTTTACCGAGACTTGCTGAGGCAGAGTGGACCAAAATGTGTGATGGTCTGGCGGGCAATAAAAAAAAAAAAGCGGGACCGGAAGACGAAAAGGGAAAAATATGTGAGTTTCCAGAGAATATGGAAGGGTTGACAGGATAAAATCACCCAGAAGAGTGCTAAGGAGTCTGCATCTAAAATATTGTCTTCTTTCCTGTCGGTGTAGTGAGGTGAGTGTACATATTTAGAAAACGCAATGTGCGCACTGGGAATTGTTGGGTGTTTATTCCACTCACATACAATCAAAGACAGCCAAAACTAAGGTTAAGTCTACACTAAGCCGGATAACCCCTTAAACAAACAATTATTTAGCCTAAGCCTCGTTTCAGCCACACTAAACCATAGTTTAAAGGCCTACTGAAATGCGATTTTCTTATTTAAACGGGGATAGCAGGTCCATTCTATGTGTCATACTTGATCATTTCGCGATATTGCCATATTTTTGCTGAAAGGATTTAGTAGAGAACATCGACAATAATGTTCGCAACTTTTGGTCGCTGATAAAAAAGCCTTGCCTGTACCGGAAGTAGCAGACGATATGCGTGACGTCACAAGTTGTGGAGCTCCTCACATACGCACATTGTTTACAATCATGGCCACCAGCAGCGAGAGCGATTCGGACCGAGAAAGCGACGATTTCCCCATTAATTTGAGCGAGGATGAAAGATTTGTGGATGAGGAAAGTGAGAGTGAAGGACCAGAGGGCAGTGGGAGAGATTCAGATAGGGAAGATGCTGTGAGGACCTGATATTCAGCTGGGAATGACTAAAAAAGTAAATAAACACAAGACATCTATTAGCCACAACACAACCAGGCTTATATTTAATATGCCACAAATTAATCCCGCATAACAAACACCTCCTTCCTCCCGTCCATATAACCCGCCAATACAACTCAAACACCTGCACAACACACTCAATCCCACAGCCCAAAGTACCGTTCACCTCCCCAAAGTTCATACAGCACATATATTTCCCCAAAGTCCACAAAGTACGTACGTGACATGCACATAGCGGCACGCACGTACGGGCAAGCGATCAAATGTTTGGAAGCCGCAGCTGCATGCGTACTCACGGTACCGCGTCTGCGCATCCAACTCAGAGTCCTCCTGGTAAGAGTCTCTGTTGTCCCAGTTCTCCACAGGCCAATGGTAAAGCTTGACTGTCATCTTCCGGGAATTTAAACAATGAAACACCGGCTGTGTTATCCGGCACAACAGTCAGGGGGTGCATTCTACGGCGGGCGTGCGTTATCCGGCACAACACCTGCCGCAATACACCGCTTCCCACCTACAGCTTTCTTCTTTGCTGTCTCCATTGTTCACTGAACAAATTGCAAAAGATTCTCAACACAGATGTCCAGAATACTGTGGAATTTTGCGATGAAAACAGACGACTTAATAGCTGGCCACCATGATGTCCCAAAATGTCCTCTGCAATCTGTGACGTCACGCGCAGGCGTCATCATACCGAGACGTTTTCAGCAGGATATTTCGCGCAAAATTTAAAATTGCACTTTCATAAGCTAACCCGGCCGTATTGGCATGTGTTGCAATGTTAAGATTTTATCATTGATACATAAACTATCAGACTGGCTGTGGCGCGTACTTTCTGACGTCACTTCCTGTGTGGGGCGCGGTCTTTCTGGCGTCACTTCCTCTCCGAACTCAGTCTGTAAACAATCAACGAGTCCATACAAAGCTGAGAACCGGAGATTCAAGAAATAGACGGCGCATTTACCAGTGTAAAAAATTGTCTGAGGAGGGAGACCTTAAAGGCCTACTGAAAACCACTACTATCGGTAGTAGTGGTTTTCAGTAGGCCTTTAAGGTCTCCCTCCTCAGACAATTTTTTACACCGTCTATTTCTTGAATCTCCGGTTCTCAGCTTTGTATGGACTCGTTGATTGTTTACAGACTGAGTTCGGAGAGGAAGTGACGCCAGAAAGACCGCGCCCCACACAGGAAGTGACGTCAGAAAGTACGCGCCACAGCCAGTTTTATAATAAAGCGGTTTCGTAACTCGGAGCTAGCCACTGGAAATATTGAGGGGAGTCATCCAGACATGCCCGTGTTTCTCCTTCCGTCTGTACAGACGCTTGTGGAAATCAAACATGAATACCTTAAGAGAAGACAAAGCGGGATTGCAGCTATTTGGGATACAACACATCTCAGACGGCAAGATAACTTTCGAATGTCCAGGTTAGCTGTGACTCTGATGGAGGCGAGTCATCCAGACATGCCCGTGTGGAAATCACACATGAATACCTTAAGAGAAGAAAACGCGCGATTGCAGCTATTTGGGATACAACACATCTCAGACGACAACATGGACGGTTGAGCGACGGTTTTGAAAAAGGCCTGGAAGAACGGCATTGTTTGTCAAGGAGTGTGTTGTGCCAGCTGAAAAGCAAGAGAACTTTTGGATGTCCAGGTCAGCTGTGATTCTACTTAGTGAAAAACTTTGTCCATTTGTCGAAGAGGAGACAACGACAGACTACGAAAAACAGCGAATACATTTGGACTTGCTAAGCAGACTGTTACTGGTTATTGTTCGCCATGTATGTCGAGCGATTACTCAACGTCTAGTTTTGTACTCCCTAACTATTGTGAATCAATGAAGTGGTTGCGGCCATCAAGTACGACCGCCAATTTCAGCCTACAAGCACAGTGTCCTGAACAGATATCTATGATTGTTGTAAAATTATCTTTCTCACATTGTTTACTTCCACACGTCCATTAACGATATGATTCATGTATGATGTCTCAGGTGGGATTCACTACAATAATCTAACAGCTGCTGATGGTGAGGCAAGCAAGGTTTACTGTTAAAAGAAATGTGGCAATAGTCTAAATTGAAACACAGGGTAAGGATACACTTCCAGGTCTGAGGGGACTATGACGCGCACATTTTTTTGCGCCTGCATACTAGGTTGCGTTGTCCTAAACGACCATTGTGTGTGTGTGGACAAGGATAAAGTTAGGTGGGTGTCAGGTTTAAGCACCGAACTATCTATTAAACAGAACAAGAAGCAAGGAATCAGGCATTGGCAGAGTTCAATTTTGCTCATGGGAGTACGCATGGAGCTGCGCACTCAGTTACAGTCACCCCCCACGCTCTGAGGAACAGCCCACGTGCCCCCCATTTTATTCAGGAGTTCCGTAGTTACATCGCTGAGGCTGCTTCTAAAGGGAGGGGTCACATATTATGCAAGCCGCTCAGTAGACACAATACGTTATTATTCAGAATGGAAATGTGCTGAGCATTGTGATTTCGCCCTGTCTCTGCTTGGTCTGCCCGGTGTTGCCTTATCTTCGTTGAGGTACTTTAGGTCCGTCATTGGCTGTTAGCAGGCTGAAAAACAGAAACATCTGCGGCGAAGCAACTCCTAACTTGCAGTGGAAGATAAGTTATGTACCTTTGCACGAAAAGAAAAAGTACAGCTTGAGCACATTAAATAATAACTAGAGCAACGGCCTTTAAGCATAAGAGTTGTGTGATAACTTATATATAATTATTCTGACAGTGGGATTTAGGATTCAGGATGCTTTATTATTGTCCATTCATTAACATGTACAAGACACATAAGAACTGAAATTACATTTTCGGCACAGTCCCACTAAGAGCAGACATATGTTACAGGGAGACAAGACAAGACCGCCAACGGATCAGCCACTTATGGCGCTCCTTAAAAAAGGTGGGGAAATGTGATATTGGGAAAGGGGGGAAGAGTAAAAAATATCAGTCAAAGGCTGGACCCTCGGGTGGGGGTCCAGACTGAGGCCGGCCTGCTGCTATAAAGCGCTACTCATCCGTCCATCACCCTGAAGAGGAATCAAGCGGTGGTGAAGGCGTGGGGTGGGAGTGGGGAGTGTGTTTGTGTATATGCCCATTGTCTTTGGGTGTAGTGGAGTTATGTTCATAGGCCCAGGGTCGTTCTGCATGCAATGCAAGCAAAGTTCGACTTCCAGATGTCGTTGAGGAGGGAGGGAGGTCAAAAGTGTCCATCTTTGAAATTCCTCAGGGAATGATTTACAGAACAGCCTGTTCTTGTGTTCAAGGCCATTCGGGGGAGTCAAATCGTAGATAAGGATTTTTTTTTTTTCCGAGCAGGCATTACAATGACTTGCCTGTTCTATTCGTCCATGCTGGCTGCTCTCATATCCAATGTTTCTTTTACAGTAAGCTTCTCCATGATGTGATCCATCTTGCGATTCAGTTCAGAAATCGCCCCAGACTGTGATCACACAACCCGACCCAATCCGTCCATTGCGACGAACAGCCTTTGGGCTCCTTGAGTGGCTGCCGTCGTCTTGCAGCAGGTGCCCCGTGATCACGGTTCCAAATAGGTAGATGTCTTCCAAGTCCTCAATGGAACTGAGAGGCACATGATTCTCCATTTGTCCCAGGAATGTCTCACGTACCCCGCAGCAATGGTTCCATCAGGGCAGCCAGGCTCCCCAGAACCTCTTTTCCTCGTCGAAAAGATTTTATCAATTGAGTCGAGAGTCCAGCTAATCAATTCCATGTCTGATGTTTAGATTTGGAGGACAAAGTTTAGACAAGACAAGACAAAAGAAAGCCAGCAAGGAAAAGACGGGAGGAGACAAAAATGTGACCGCCCTCACCAGAGGCAAGACAGAACAATTTAAGGCTTAGTGTAGAAGGGGCCTAAGCCCGTTACCACTGTGTTAGTGGGACGCGGACAAGGCAAATGTTAAAAGGCACCAATGTTCCGCTGACAACCAATCACAGAATACACAAATAGACATTTCATCTTTGTTTAGGAAACACTTCAATCAAAATTGGAAGTGACAAACATGCGATGTTTGGACAGCGTGATGCTTTACCGTTTATGGATCTGAGCATGTTAGGAGAAACACTCCTCCTCACGCAGCGCTGCAACCACCTGCCATCACCTGCACGCGCACATAAATCAAGCAGCGCTCCCCCTATCAGTCCTCTCCGTTAACAGGCTTCAACATTAGCATTTTGCTGTGTGATTTATGCCAGGCTGCTCCCCAAAATGAGCTTTCTCTCCCCGACTGCACCGTCCGCCGGCACACGTGTCTGGCATGTCAGGCACGTCATTAACTTCAAGGATGCCGTCGTGGGTGTTTGTCATTCATCACGATCCTTACCTATGATTTATCCCCCGTGTTCTTCTTCCTATTTGCCGCTCGTGTCGTCGTTGCTACCGCAAAGGCTCATTTTTGTTTGCATCCCCATCGCCAAGTCGATCTGGAAATGTCCCTCTGGCTATTGGTTTGCACATAAAGTGTCAGTCTGATGGACTGATCAGCAATTGTCTTTGGAACTCCTTCAACAGAGTTATTCTCGTCTTTACTAACCCAGCAGAGGCAATAATGCACTGTGGTCCTAACGCAGTCATTCTGCAGCAGTCCAGCTTTCCTATCTGGATGCAGGTGCCAGTCAGTGGGGCATGATTAGAACCGGCCGTCACGGGGCTGTCAGTAGCTCCTGACAGGATGTCGACACTTTCCCTCCCGCCGGCAATAAATTTAATGTCTAACATCCAGTACTGTATGCGCTGCCCCGTCGCCTGCGGGTTCTTTGCTTGCCACGGGCCGTTGGAAGGCTGGAGCTTTCGGCTGACTTTCATGCAGATGCACGCTGATGGTTGGAATGAGTGATGGGCATGTTGCTATGGAAACAATGGTTTTAGAGAGCTGGCAGCGGCACGTGTGATTAGGCCCCTTCTATACTACGGTTATCCGGGGTAAATCTCACCTAACCTTATCCTTGTCCACACACACACAATTGTCGTTTAAGACCCCCTAGCCCCCTCCGTCCTCCAGTGTTGCTTTGTGTGCAAGTTCTTAAATGTAACTTATCTGAACAATATCCAGTGTTGTGGTATTTCAATTAACTGGAATCCAGTGTGCTGTGGGGCCCTATTGTAGTGAATCACACCTGAGCCATCATAAATTAATAAAATCTTTAATGGACACGTGAAAGTAAACAATGTGATGAAGAACATTTTACATCAATCAATCTAGGGATGTATCTGGTCAGGACACTCCTCACTCTTTTGCCTTCACCTTCGTTTTTGGTGACTTTGAATACTCTGGACCTAGACGTTAATTTTGCGACATACATGGCGTAAAATAACTGATACAGTCTGCTTTGCCAGTCCAAAAGCATTCAATGTTTCCGTAGTCTTCCCTCAACGGCCAGGTAATACAAAGCACACGCTACCTTTTTTTAAATCACATCCACGGCAGCTCGCATTCTCGTTGTCTCTCCTTCGACAAATGGACATAGTTTTTCGGTAAATAGAATCACAGCTGACCAGGACATTTGAAAGTTATCTTGCCGTCTGAGATGTGTTGATTTCGAAATAGCTGCAATCGCGCGTTTTCTTCTCTTAACCTCTTGAGGCCCAGGCCGTTTTTTTACATGCTTTTTTTTTTATTTGTCTTTGCTATTTGGGCTTATTGGACCCTAATTAGAATAAAAACTAAGAATCATCTTTCGATATGATGTACTTAGTCCATAAGTACACAAACATGTACTTCATGTTTAGTGACATGCTAATTCTTATTTGTATACTTTTTTCCCCCCAAATTCCATTGTATGTTATACTCTTCTGACACCACCAGATGGCAGTATAGGTGTCCACATAAGCGGCCATAAGACCCCAATTCAGTAGTGTACACAATTTTGGAAATAAGAGCTAAAAGGTGCTGTCCACGCATGTGGCCACTAAGCCTTTAGAGGTTTTAAGGTATTCATGTGTGATTTCCACAAGCGTCTGTACGGACGGAAGGAGAAACACGGGCATGTCTGGATGACTCCCCTCAATATTTCCAGTGGTTGGCTCCAAGTTACAAAACCGCTTTATTATGAAACTGGCTGTGGCGCGTACTTTCTGACATCACTTCCTGTGTGGGCCGCGATTTCTTTCTAACGTCACTTCCTCTCCGAACTCAGTTTGTAAACGATCAATAAGTCCATACAAAGCTAAAAGCCGGAGTTTCAAGAAATAGACGGCGCACTTACCCGTGTAAAAAAAATATCCAAGGAGTGGAACCTTAAACGATGAATTAGTGTGGCCGAAACGGGGCTTAGGCTAAATAATTATTGGTTTTGGCAGGGTAGTAACAAGCACCTACTCCCAATTTTTACTGACATAGTGTGCTGACTGAAGGTACGAGATTAATGGTGGCAAAAGTACATGTACATTAAATACATTACTCAGATTGTAATGAAGTGAAGTGAATTATATTTATATAGCGCTTTTTCTCTAGTGACTCAAAGCGCTTTACATAGTGAAACCCAATATCTAAGTTACATTTAAACCAGTGTGGGTGGCACTGGGAGAAGGTGGGTTAAGTGTCTTGCCCAAGGACACAACGGCAGCGACTAGGATGGCGGAAGCGGGAATCGAACCTGGAACCCTCAAGTTGCTGGCACGGCCACTCTACTAACCGAGCTATACCGCCCATGACTTTGTATTGTACAAAGTCATGGTGTAAAAATGTCTGTGAAAACTATCGATGTGCGATACCACTGATTCTCTTTAGAATCCGATACCAAGTAAAATTCAGGCTGGTATCGGCGATACCGATCCGATACTTTGTGCAAATACACCTAATGTGTCTGGTGAAATTGAAAAAATGTTGTATTTTAAATGCTGCTGCCCTTGGGTATTCATCTTTAAGCAATGTAAAATTACAGGGCGAAACAAACGATGGCGTTATTCTGCACGGAATGTGTTATCATATTTATATTCAACTCTATATCTAGTGGCTACAAATAGCCGACAATAAAAGGATACATACAGTTGCTGTTTTAGAATACACATTGTAATTTTCTTAAATAAACAAAGTTTACAATGGCCGTTTATTGCATTTGCCTTGTAAAATTTCGTGACACCAGATTATGAATTATTAAAGAAACTCTACCTAAATAAATCTAGGATTTTTCCCCCAATGTGAGATTAGTGAAACCCTTTATTTATTGAGTCAAAAATATTAAAGTTTGGTGATTTGGTAAAATTGCAAACAGCTAAAATGATGTACAAAGCATACTATAACCTGCTACCAAAGAATCTACAACAATTCTTCTCAACTAAAGAGGAGAAATATAACCTTAGAGGAACAAATATTTATATGCACATACAACACTTAGAACCTTTAGCATATCAATATGTGGAATTAAATTATGGAATGGATTAAGTAAAGAAGTTAAACAATGTACTGAGAGGTTGTTCAAAATAATAGTGCTTACAAAGTACAAAGAAGAACTATAAGAAATACTTTCAACCTTATTGAAAGTAAGATATTCTTCATCTCAGTATGTTAATAATGACTGAATTAATTAATTACATATTACAAAACTGTTGTGTATACTAATTCACTGATGTTATTTTATTATATAAAAAGGTCAGTAAATGATTCTATATATTTGTAAACGCTCTGAAGTGGGAAAGGGGTAGAATTAAATAAGCTTTGCTTCTTCCTACTCCTTTTCGGACATGATGTAAAGTGAAATGATATGAAATTGTGTGATGTATTATACTGTAAGTGTGTGCATGTTCGAAATAAACTAAAGAAAGAAAGAAAGAAAGAAAGAAGTGTAATGTCCAATACTGTATATATTACTTTTTTATTTTTCTCACCACAACGTTTCATTCAGACGGAATCTCAATAATTTAGTTACTTAATTCACACTATGTTACTGTTAATGATATGCATGATCTCAAACAACAAAAGTATCAAAATGTTAGAATAACCAAGTACCGTATTTTTCGGAGTATAAGTCGCACCGGAGTATAAGTCGCACCTGCCGAAAATGCATAATAAAGAAGGAAAAAAACATATGTAAATCGCACGGGAGCCCGGCCAAACTATGAAAAAAACTGCGACTTATAGTCTCAAAACTACGGTATATATATTATCACACAACTTTATGCTTAAAGGCCGTTGCTATAGTTATTATCTGTATTGTTGTATCTGTGTAAAGCTGGCAATCCAAAAGATTGCCAGCCATCTCTATCAGTGTTGTGTCCAGACTCGGCCTGCTGACTGCCAAGGCCGAACATCGGGTACCGAGACACAGACAAAGCAGAGACGGGGCGATAGCACCAGCGTCAACACATTTGCATTTTTGTATAATCATATATTGTGTCTTACTGGAGTTGTCGTGATTACCCCCTTCCCTCAGGGACAGCTTCAGTGATGTAAGCAGGGACCTTCCAAATAAATAGAGGAAGCACGCGGGCTGGACTTTTAGAACGTAGTTTGGATCTGTAACTAGAATACAGCCCAAAACACGTGTCTCCTCATTGAGCCAAATTGAACTCTGTCTCTGCATGATTCCTTGCTTCTCGTCTGTTTAATAGATGTCATCAGTGTTTGAACCTGACACAAAAGTATCAATATTTTAATTTGAGAACGTATATCTGAGCTTAAAGATTTGGTATCAACAGTGTCGATAGTTCAGTATCGATCCACACATCACTACTGAAAACACAACATGCTGACAAAGAGAAATAGCCAAACCCTCAGCCAGTGCCAGTCCTGACCTACTTATGCACTAAAGCAGACATGAAATACTCGAGTACACACTCATTGAAAAAAGGAATACTCTGTACTGGTTTCTATGATGTATTCATTCAGTGACTCGGGGAATAACGCAATGCACATTGCCATTTTCCGATACCTGGGAATCGATACAAATTGTCAGTACTTCTTTGTCATACATGTTAATTGTTTAAAAATAAATGATATATTTTTATTTTATATTGAACAAATATAACTGCGCTGTCCAATTGTTATATATTGTTTTCTTACACTTCTGGGTGTCATTTGCAAGTATTATATTGTGGACTTATTTTAGGCTGTGGTGTGTTGCCTAGCCAGGAAGCAGTCTTTGCCGTGAAGCTGAATGTGCCAGTCTCGTTTAATGTTGAGTTCTACAAAATGTTAATACTATAGTATTGTACTTAATACACACCAGTTTGACTATAACATGCATCTTAGTTGTACTTTTCGTTATCACATTTGTAGGTGTGGAAATCGCCATGTAAAATTGCTAATGCTAATTAGTAGCATGTATATGAAAAAGCCAGTGTAAATTAGAAGGGTGCTAGCGAATTATTGGAAAGTGGACACTTACTTTACGTTTGAGTGTCTTCTTTCAGGCATACTTGCTTTGTTGGCATGGCAGATTGCAACATTACCTGGAAGCAGTTTGGCTTAGTCTGGTCTGAGTGCTGCTTGAGTTTCCCCGTCAAATGTTTGAGGTGGCGTTTAGTCTGCAACCGGTTACGGTACTGTTTGATGTAGTGTTGTCCCGATACCAATATTTTGGTACAGGTACCAAAATTATTTCGGTACTTGTCGATACTTTTCGAAATAAAGGGCACCACAAAAAACAATATTATTGGCTTTTTTTTAACAAAAAAAATTCTTACGGTAAATCAAACATATGTTTCTTATTGCACGTTTGTCCTTAAATAAAATAGTAAAAATACAAATCAACTTGTCTTTTATTAGTAAGTAAGCAAACAAAGGCTCGTATTTTAGTCTGCTGACATATGCAGTAACATATTGTGTCATTTTCCATTCTTTTATTTTGTCAAAATTATTAAGGACAAGTGGTACAAAATTAATTATTAATCTACTTGTTCATTTACTGTTAATATCTGGTTATTTTCTCTTTTAACATGTTCTATCTACACTTCTGTTAAAATGTAATAATCACTTATTCTTCTGTTGTTTGGATACTTTACATTTGTTTTGGATGATACCACAAATTTGGGTATCAATCCGATACCAAGTCGTTACAGGATCATACATTGGTCATATTCAAAGTCCTCATGTGTCCAGGGACATATTTCCTGAGTTTATAAACATAATATAACTTAAAAAATAACGAAAGAAGATGTTGTGATGTTAAAAAATATCGACATAATCATAGTAGTATCGACTAGATACACTCTTGTAGTATCATTACAGTGGATGTTAGGTGTAGATCTACCAATGGCGTTTGTTTACATTTTGACGCCGGTGAGCTACAGTGTGTAGTGAAGCATGTTTAGCTATTGCTCGTCCTGCAGGGATGATACTTGTAAGAAACTTATTTTATTTGTTGCCATGGAGGCGAGGATTAGTGATTTAGAAGTAGCTAAAATACTGCAGACTGCAGCTGGAGTTTAGCCACATGTCTTAAAGCACCTCTTCCTGAGGGTGTTTCAGTGTTATAACTTCACCTTTATTGTTAGTTTTTAAGCCAAAATGCGTCCGTTCTCCCTTTTCTGTCTACACACTGTGTCTGCTCGTAAGTACTCTGTGATTGTGAGCTGCCGAACACGCTCCTCTGCTTGTAAACCAGCAATATCACGACGTGACGACGACGGGGGTATAAAGGCGGTATAGTACCGAATATGATTCATTAGTATCGCGGTACTATACTAATACCGGTATACCGTACAACCCTAGTTTGATGTTACGCAAAATCAGTCAGTACCGTATTTTTCGGACTATAAGTCGCAGTTTTTTTCATAGTTTGGCCGGGGGTGCGTCTTATACTCAGGAGCGACTTATGTGTGCAATTATTAACACATTATCGTAAAAAATCAAATAATATTATTTAGCTCATTCACGTAAGAGACTAGACGTATAAGATTTCATGGGATTTAGCGATTAGGAGTGACAGATTGTTTGGTAAACGTATAGCATGTTCTATATGTTATAGTTATTTGAATGACTCTTACCATAATATGTTACGTTAACATACCAGGCACGTTCTCAGTTGGTTATTTATGCCTCATATAGCGTACACTTATTCAGCCTGTTGTTCACTAATCTTTATTTATTTTAAATTGCCTTTCAAATGTCTATTCTTGGTGTTGGGTTTTATCAAATACATTTCCCCAAAAATGCGACTTATACTCCAGTGCGACTTATATATGTTTTTTTCCTTCTTTATTATGCATTTTCGGCCGGTGAGACTTATACTCCGGAGCGACTTATACTCCGAAAAATACGGTACTAGCTTTTTTTAAGCTAATTTTGTAGGTATACACCTCAGTCATGTTGGTACTTGATGCATGCTAATGTTAGCAGGCTAGCATTGTAAACAACATTTTCAGGCAAAAAACTTCAGAATAATATATTTTGGTACTTGACGCATGTTACAGTTAGCATATTAGCATGCTAACATTAGCATGCTAGATTGTTTTCGCAGGTATACACCTCAGTGTCATATATTTTGGTATTTCACTAATGCTAACTTTCACTATTGTTATGTTATTATAGTAGTGTTTGCATGCTAGCTTTTTTTTAGGTCATTTTGCTCATATTTTTTGGTTACTTAAGGCTATCTGGGAGTTCAGTTTGGCTTTAGATCGTCAGCATTCACACACATTTTTTATTTACCAAAATGGCCTTGTCTAGTTCTTTGAAAAAAATCTATATATTGTACTGGTTTTAAAGTGAAAACTACCGTATTTTTCGGACTACAAGTCGCAGTTTTTTTCATAGTTTGGGTGCGACTTATACTCAGGAGCGACTTATGTGTGCAATTATTAACACATTATCGTAAAAAATCAAATAATATTATTTAGCTCATTCACGTAAGAGACTAGACGTATAAGATTTCATGGGATTTAGCGATTAGGAGTGACAGATTGTTTGGTAAACGTATAGCATGTTCTATATGTTATAGTTATTTGAATGACTCTTACCATAATATGTTACGTTAACATACCAGGCACGTTCTCAGTTGGTTATTTATGCCTCATATAGCGTACACTTATTCAGCCTGTTGTTCACTATTCTTTATTTATTTTAAATTGCCTTTCAAATGTCTATTCTTGGTGTTGGGTTTTATCAAATAAATTTCCCCTCAAAAAGTGTGACTTATACCGGTATATGTTTTTTCCCTTCTTTATTATGCATTTTCGGCCGATGCGACTTATACTCCGGTGCGACTTATACTCCGAAAAATACGGTACATATAAAAATACCAAACCATTCTGCGACAATGTGCTTCGTCTACCCTGGATGGTAAAATATATGCTTTTATTTCGGATGTCTTAAGATCAGGTCACAGCAAGAGAACAAAGGTGTCCAATTACAAGTTAGCATTGAGGATGATGCCCGTGTAATGCAACTGTGGAAATACTAACCACCATCCAACTCCCTCCCACCTTTGCGCCTTCCAGCCTCAAGTTTTTCCCAGGATATAGTGCTGGGTCAGCAAAGGAAGGTTGGCCCCAGTGCCATATCCCTCATTATGCCTGGCAGGATCAGAGTCCCCATGGTGCGGCCAGTAGTCATTATACTTTAATTACAAGGTAGAGAGGGATCACACACACACACACACACACACACACAGAAAAAAAATCCTACGCCTGAACACAATATTGTGTTAAGGGTATTCATCAAGCTGAAACATGATTATTGGCTAGTGCCCGCACAGTCTATTATTTCTTGATGTAGGTTTGTGCAGAAATGTATGTGCATATAGAACTTACGGTATATCTCCAGCACCACTGAGGCCTCCGCCGTATGACCACTGGTGTCGGACGCCTGACAGCGATAGATGCCGGCGTCCTCGATGATGGCGTTGTAGATGATTAGCCGGGATCTCGACATCTCTGTGTGCAGTGCCATGCGCTTAGAAGGCTGGATGCGCTCCCCCTGAGGGTTGTACCACTCTAGTCTCACCGGGTCGCCAATCGCTGCAAGAAAAGATCATAGATGCACAATTAGCAAACAGCTGTACAGTCGAAGATGAGGACCATTCAATGAACTGGTGAAAGAGAGGGATTATGACATACGTTGGTTCCGGACTATAAACCGCGACTATTTTCTCAAGCTTTGAACCCTGTGGATTATACAGAGATGCGGATAATCTATGATTAGCTAGTAGCTAAATTATGGAATGGATGTCACGGGCGGGCGCATTCCTAGGCGCGCTCTCCTGCACACTTCCAAATCTGCAATCTGCACACCCGACGCTGATGAGGCGCCACGTTCTTAAGCCAGCGCAACCTGCGCTACAGCACCGAAACGTAGCTACCTGTTCCTGTACAGTAAGTCTACACATCTCCATCTCTATGTGCATTTTGCTCCCTCTGTGTTTCTCCTCTTTGTGCCCATCGTCTTGTGTCCTGTGTCGCCATCCAGCAGCGTTCATCCGTTTCCTGGTTTCGAGCAGTGTGTCTCGTCTCCCCGAATTCCCTCCGGTTCCCTGGCTGCTTTCCTGGATCTCGACGTCTCGCCTGGACACGGACCTTGACGCCTCGCTCCTACCCCTGGATCTCCGAGCTTGCCTTGCCCTCCCTGTACATCCGCACCTCGCTCAACACGCACCTTCAACAACTCCTGGTAACACCCTTCATATAATCACTTCACATAGTCTCACCACACATACTTGGATTTGTTACACGCCTCATTCCTGTGTAGAGATGTCCGATAATATCGGACTGCTGATATTATCGGACTGCTGATATTATCGGCCGATAAATGCTTTAAAATGTAATATCGGAAATTATCGGTTTCAAAAAGTAAAATGTATGACTTTTTAAAACGCCGCTGTACGGAGTGGTACACAGACGTAGGGAGAAGTACAGAGCGCCAATAAACCTTAAAGGCCCTGCCTTTGCGTGCCGGCCCCATCACATGATATCTACGGCTTTTCACACACTCAAGGGAATGCAAGGCATACTTGATCGAGAGCCATACATGTCACACTGAGGGTGGCCGTATAAACAACTTTAACACTGTTACAAATATGCGCCACACTGTGAACCCACACCAAACAAGAATGACAAACACATTTTCGGGAGAACATCCGCACCGTAACGCAACATAAACACAACAGAACAAATACCCAGAACCCCTTGCAGCACTAACTCTTCCGGGACGCTACACCTACTCAGTGGCCTAGTGGTTAGAGTGTCCGCCCTGAGATCGGTAGGTTGTGAGTTCAAACCCCGGCTGAGTCATACCAAAGACTATACAAATGGGACCCATTACCTCCCTGCTTGGCACTCAGTATCAAGGGTTGGAATTGGGGGTTAAATCACCAAAAATGATTACCGGGCGCGGCCAGCGCTGCTTCTCACTGCTTCTCACTGCTTCTCACTGCTCCCTTCACCTCCCAGGGGGTGATCAAGAGTGATGGGTCAAATGCAGAGAATAATTTTGCCACACCTAGTGTGTGTGACAATCATTGGTACTTTAACTTTTAACTTTAACTTTTAAACACCCCCCGCTACTCCCTACCCCCCGCCACCTCAACCCCGGCCCCCCCAACCCCGCCCACCTCAACCTCCTCATGCTCTCTCAGGGAGAGCATGTCCCAAATTCCAAGCTGCTGTTTTGAGGCATGTTAAAAAAAATAATGCACTTTGTGACTTCAATAATAAATATGGCAGTGCCATGTTGGCAATTTTTTTTCCATAACTTGAGTTGATTTATTTTGGAAAACCTTGTTACATTGTTTAATGCATCCAGCGAGGCATCACAACAAAATTAGGCACAATAATGTGTTAATTCCACGACTGTATATATCGGTATCGGTTGATATCGGAATCGGTAATTAAGAGTTGAACAATATCGGGATATCAGATATCGGCAAAAAAGCCATTATCGGACATCTCTATTCCTGTGTTATAATAAACACGCCGCGATCACTTTGTAAAATGATTGTTTGAACATGTGCTTTGTTTGAGAAACTCTCTGTAATGCAATTAAGTTTATTCTCTACTATACAGGTATTATTAGTGTTTGATAGCAGAACGAAGCGTAAAGAAAGGACAACACATCGCATTAGTTTGTGTTAATTTGTGGTTGCTATGCCTAAATATAACCACGAAGACCTGCTTGTGCAAATAAACTAACGTCATGTTAAGTCATAGTCATAAATATTGTGATTGTTGGTCCAATCCACCATATTTTCATAACAGAAACTAAAATGCTTGGTTGTTGTTGTGCAGGAAAGTAAAGTGCTTTATTCGACACGGATGACCACACTATAGCGTCTTTGGTGATATTCGTTACCATCAAGAAAATATCCGTCCATCCATCTATTTTCCTCCGCTTATCCGAGGTCGAGTCAAGGGGGCAGCAGCTTAAGCAGAGAAGCCCAGACTTCCCTCTCCCCAGCCACTTTGTCCAGCTCCTATCGGGCGATCCCAAGGCATTCCCAGGTCAGCCGGGAGACATAGTCTTCCCAAAGTGTCCTGGGTCTTCCCCGAGGCCTCCTACCGGTCAGGACGCCCGAACCGCCTCATCTGGCTCCTCTCAAAGTGGAGGAGCAACGGCTTTACTTTGAGCTCCTCCCGGATGACAGAGCTTCTCACCCTATCTCTAAGGGAGAGACCTGCCACCCTCCGGAGGAAACTCATTTCGGCCGCTTGTACCCGTGATCTTGTCCTTTCGGTCATAACCCAAAGTTCATGACCATAGGTGAGGATGGGAACGTAGATCGACCGGTAAATTGAGAGCTTTGCCTTCCGGCTCAGCTCCTTCTTCACCACAACGGATCGATCTCACGATCCACTCTTCCCTCACTCGTGAACAAGACTCAGAGGTATTTAATCTCCCCCACATGGGGCAACAGCTCTTCCCCAACCCAGAGATGGCCCTCCACCTTTTTCCGGGCGAGAACCATGGACTCGGACTTGGAGGTGCTGATTCACATCCCAGTCGCTTCACACTCGGCTGCGAACCAATCCAGTGAGAGCTGAAGATCCTGGTCAGATGAAGCCATCAGGACCACATCATCTGCAAAAAGCAGAGACCTAATCCTGCAGCCACCAAACCGGATTCTTTCAACGCCCCGACTACCTCTAGAAATTCTGTCCATAAAAATTAAGAACAGAATTGGTGACAAAGGGCAGCCTTGCCAGAGTCCAACCTTCACTGGGAATGGTTCATACTTAATAGTATTAATAAACTAGATGAATATATCTCTTGTAAACTCAACAGCAAATACTGAACCTTGACATTGCTAACAAACATTGCTGAACAACAGTGGCATCTTTAGCTAAATAATGAGACAACATATGAACTTCACACCATAAAAACAACTGCAGACATGAATTCTAGATGACGGACTAAAATTCGTAGCAGGATATCGAACGCAATCAAACGTATCCTTTTTCTAATTCGGGTCACGATCACAGCAGCACGGCACTCGTCTCGTCAATCAAATACGTTACTTAGCAATGCTTAAATAAATCCAACTATGTATTTCACGGATTAATGCTTCATCTGTGCACCCCTCAGATGTAAAGACATGATGTGCCGCCAATCTTTTCTTTTCTACATCCTTGTGAGTGTCAAATGAAGTGAGGTCGTAGCCAGCAGAAACGTCTCGGTGATGATGGACGGTTGGAATCTTTCAAAATTATTTGTCTGAAGAGTTTTAAATCTTTTTTTTCATGATCGCTAATACATTTGCCTCTAAACCTTTCAGAATACGCCCAAATCGGCGCTGATGCAGCTGAACAAACAGTAGCCTGATGGGACTGTGGACCATCGCCTGAATCCCAGAAGTCCCTCTAGATCAGTGATTTTCAACCTTTATGGAGCCAAGGCACATTTTTGTTCATTGAAAAAATGCGGAGGCACACCACCAGCAGAAAACATAAAAAATGCAAACTTGGTAGTTGATATTGACAGTAAAAAGTCATTGTTGCAATTGTTGGATATGACTTTAAACCATAACCAAGCCTATAGCTCTTGTCTCAAAGTAGGTGTACTGTCACGACCTGTCATATCACTCCCTGACTTATTTAGGGTTTTTTGCTGTTTTCCTGTGTGTAGTGTCTTGCGCTTCTATTTTGGTGGCTCTTCCTGTTTTGTTGGTATTTTCCTGTTGCAGTTTCATGTCTTCCTTTGAGCGCTATTCCCCGCACCTGCTTTGTTTTAGCAAACCAAGACTATTTCAGTTGTGCGGACGCTATCCTTCTTTGTGTGGAAATTGTTGATTGTCATGTTACGTACGGATGTACTTTGTGGACGCCGTCTGCTCCACACGCTGTAAGTCTTTGCTGTCGTCCAGCATTCTGTTTTTGTTTACTTTGCAGCCAGTTCAGTTTTAGTTTCATTTTTCATAGCCATCCCTAAGCTTCAATGGCTTTTTTAGGGGCACTCGCCTTTTGTTTATTTTTGGTTTAAGCATTAGATACAACGTTTACAAAGCAATTAGCTACCTGCGTCCACCTACTGATATGGAAGATTATTACACGGTTACTCTGCCGAGTTCTAGACAGCATCGACACTTGCATATTATAAATACTGGTTGGCATAAAATATTTTTAACACAAATTGGTGAAATTACATAATCTCTGCTCTAGATCATGTGATTGCAACCCAGCAATAATAAAAGGAAATCATTATATTAATTTCATAAATGATGAAGACATCAATGAATTTTCTGTTTTGTTTGATCAGTCGTTTTACTACCGTGTTATAGACACCACTTAAAAACAATTACAGTATCTACATAAATAAACATTTACAAAATCGCTTTATGTAACTGGGCTTCACGGTGGCAGAGGGGTTAGTGCATCTGCCTCACAATACGAAGGTCCTGAGTAGTCTTGGGTTCAATCCCGGGCTCGGGAACTTTCTGTGTGGAGTTTGCATGTCCTCCCCGTGACTGCGTGGGTTCCCTCCGGGTACTCCGGCTTCCTCCCACCTCCAAAGACATGCACCTGGGGATAAGTTGATTGGCAACACTAACTTGGCCCTAGTGTGTGGAGGTGAGTGTGAATGTTGTCTGTCTATCTGTGTTGGCCCTGTGATGAGGTGGCGACTTGTCCAGGGTGTACCCCGCCTTCCGCCCGATTGTAGCTGAGATAGGCTCCAGCGCCCCCCGCGACCCCAAAGGGAATAAGCGGTAGAAAATGGATGGATGGATGGGCTTTATGTAACTATTTCATTTCACAACGTGGCATATAGTCCGGTGCGTCTAAAGCAGGGGTCGACAACCCAAAATGTTAAAAGAGCCATATTGGACCAAAAATACAACACAAAAAATCTGTCTGGAGCCGCAAAAAATTAAAAGCCTAATATAAGTGTTATAATGAAGGCAACACATGATATAAGTGTCTATATTAGCTATATTAGCCTACTATCAAAGGCTGACGCAAATCTTCGTTGACAGAAATGTTTTATTTTAATTTTTATTCTTACACAATTTTGCAACATTGGAAATCATTAGTAAAAAGGAGGCTTTTTAGAGAATGAGACAACTTCTGGATATTACTGGCTCAGAATGGCCAAAGGTATAAATGTGTGTGTCCAAGTTTAAGGAAACGGCAGGCTGTCTTCTTCTAGTGGATTTATTACAATCTTTGCAAGCTGGGTAACGTTTGCTGTGGTCTGGAACAACATGGGACACAAACAACTATGAGAAATGCAGCAAATGCTACATACAGATAAAGTGTCATGAGACATGCAAATATTTATATTAAATACACAGAGGACATAAGTAGAGGAAATTAAATGAGCTCAAATATACCTACAAACGAGGCATAATGATGCAACATGTACACACAGCTAGTCTTAATAGCATGTTAGCATCGATTAGCTTGCAGTCATGGATTGACCAAATATGCCTGTTAAGCACTGCAGCAAATCAATAAAATCAACAAAGCTCACCTTTGTGCAGTCATGCACAGCATAAAACGTTTGGTGGACAAAATGAGACAAATAAGTAGTGGCATAAAACACGTCTTTCTGTGGCAGCGTCGAAGAAAAATGTACATACAAACTTCAATGAAATTAGTAGGACAAAACTGAACTTGCCAAATACTCTCATCAGTGAAGCCTGTATAACAAACAGTGGGATTTCTAACAATCCAGGGAGCCACTAGGGCGGCACTAGAGCTGTGGGTTGTTGACCCCCGAACTTATTTATGAAAAAACATTATAACATTTAGTGGGTGCGGCTTATAGTCGAAAAAGCAGTTCTCTTGAAAATACATGCGTAAGTCTTTACAGGAATATAGCATGCATAGCTTTGTAAATTCCACCCTCATTTCCAAGAATATGCTTACACCACAGTCTTTAAAGTGGGAGGTGTCTGGACTTATTTATAAGTTGCATTCCCTATAGGGATTAATGTTGTTGTGGACATACTTAACAGTAAAACAAATGCTGTTCATGCTAACCCATCAGTCTCATTTAGATGGTGCAATGACAGTGCTTCGCTCAGCTTGCAGGTTTTCCACTGGGATAGAAGACCTGTTAGCATCCTATCACCTCTCTGCATTTCACACCCTGCTGACAGCAGAGACAGTTAAATATGTTAAAGTTGGCACCGCTCACATGATGACAGGCCATTTAATCCACAGATGATGTGACAAGCCAGCCAAGCCTTTTCACTGGCTTCACAACGGTAACTTGTGGAAAACGCTGTCAGACAACTCCTCAAATCTGCATAAGCTCCGCCATTATTATTGATTGCGTCGCATTCAAGCCGCAGCACGCTGACAGCTGACAGTTGCCGTTTGCAAACTGCTGATGAACCCGACAGCTCCACCCTGCCAACAACTATTCGCGTGGAAGAGGACTGTAAATAAAACAAGGACACGAAGCAACAGGAATATCGAGGCCACCTCAGTCTGAAAGAAGTTGATTGTCGTAACGCATGCGATGATCATATTATCATACAAAACCCCCCCAAAAAATATTGCATTTATCATGTACAAACACAGACTTGGAGAAGGCATTGGAGAAGGCAATCGACCAGAAGTCCTGTGGGGAGTGCTCAGAGAGTATGGGGTATCGGACTGTCTGATTGTGGCGGTCCGCTCCCTGCATGATCAGTGTCATAGCTTAGTCCGCATTGCCGGCAGTAAGTCGGACCTGTTTCCAGTGAGGGTTGGACTCCGCCAAGGCTGCCCTTTGTCACCAATTCTGTTCAAAACTTTTATGGACAGAATTGCTAGGCGCAGTCAGGGCGTTGAGGGGATCCGGTTTGGTGACTACAGGATTAGGTCTCTCCTTTTTGCAGACGATGTGGTCCTGATGGCTTCATCTGGACAGGATCTTCAGCTGTCACTGGTTCGGTTCGCAGCAGAGTGTGAAGCAATTGTGGTTCCCGCCCGGAAAAGGGTGGAGTGCCATCTCCGGGTTGGGGAGGATATCTTGCCCCAAGTGGAGGAATTCAAGTACCTCGGAGTCTTGTTCACGAGTGAGGGAAGAGTGGATTGTGAGATCAACAGGCATATCGGTGCGGCGTCTTCAGTAATGCGGACGCTGTATCGATCCGTTGTGGTGAAGAAGGAGCTGAGCCGGAAGGCAAAGCTCTCAATTTACCGGTTGATCTATGTTCCCATCCTCACCTATGGTCATGAGCTTTCTGTTATGACCGAAAGGACAAGATCCCGGGTACAGGCGGCTGAAATGAGGAGCTCTCCCTTTGAGATAGGGTGAGAAGCTCTGTCATCCGGGGGGAGCTCAAAGTAAAGCCGCTGATCCTCCACATCGAGAGGAGCCAGATGAGGTGGTTCGGGCATCTGGTCAAGATGCCACCCGAACGCCTCCATAGGAGGTGTTTCGGGCACGGGGAAGACCCCGGACAGGTTAGGAAGACTATGTCTACCGGCTGGCCTGGGAACGCCTCGGGATCCCCCAGGATGAGCTGGACGAAGTGGCTGGGGAGAGGGAACTCTGGACTTCCCTGCTTAGGCTGCTGCCCCAGCCACCCAACCTCGGATGAACGGAATAAGATAGATGGATGGATGGATGAACACAGACTAATCACACAATTTGTTTACCTTAACCGCAGATGGTTGCCCAAAAGGTGACAAGGCTTGTTATACGGTCAGTGGTCAGGTCAATACATACGCCAGTGTATAGATGAGTGAGGACACTCCGACTAGTGTACTTGTGGCTAATTTCACTTAAAATAAACCCTGACAGGACTCGAGATAAAACCAAGGTAATCTGCATATATTGCTCAATGAACTGTCTTGGTTTAAATTACCATCTAAAAGCAAAGCACGTTTTTGAGGCAGACACTAGCAAGAGTGCTACATAGACCACAAGCAGTTTATGACAACAAACAAACGCTCGCAGAATATACACACAGCAGTAATGACAAACAATTCAAAAGTTAATCTGATTTGAAAAAACAAAAACAGTTGACAGCAATAGTACAGCCTAAATTAACGAATCCCTCTTTGACTTTTCGTTTTACCAACCACAGACCAAATTAGTGTTGTCCCGATACCAATCTTTTGGTGCTGATGCTGGTACAGAAATTGTTTTGATACTTTTCGGTACTTTGATACTTTTCTAAATAAAGGGGACCACAAAAAACTGCATTATTGGCTTTATTTTAACAAAAAATCTTAGGGTACATTAAAAATATGTTTCTTATTGCAAGTTTGTCCTTAAATAAAAAAGTGAACATACAAGACAACTTGTCTTTTAGTAGTAAGTAAACAAACAAAGGCTCCCAATATATCTGCTGACATATGCAGTAACATATTGTGTCATTTTCTATTCTATTATTTTGTCAACATTATTAAGGACAAGTGGTAGAAAAGGAATTATTAATCTACTTGTTCATTTACTGTTAATATCTGCTTACTTTCTATTTTAACATGTTCTATCTACACTTCTGTTAAAATGTAATAATCACTTATTCTTCTGTTGTTTGATACTTTACATTAGTTTTGGATGATACCACAAATTTGGATATCAATCCGATACCAAGTCGTTACAGGATCATACATTGGTCATATTCAAAGTCCTCATGTGTCCAGGGTCATATTTCCTGAGTTTATAAACATAATATGCATTTAAAAAAAAACAAAAGAAGATGTGATGCTAAAAAATATCGACGTAATCATAGTAGTATCGACTAAATACGCACCTGTACTTGGTATCATTACAGTGAATGTCAGGTGTAGATCCACCAATGGCATTTCTTTACATTTTGACGCCAGTGAGCTACGGTGTATAGTGAAGCATGTTTAGCTATTCCTTGTCCTGCAGGGATGATACTTGTAAGAAACTTACTTTATTTGTCGCCATGGAGGCCAGGATTAGTGATTTAGAAGTAGCTAAAACACTGCTGGACTTTAGTTGTTGTTTTGTGATTTCAAACTGTGAGTGCATCCTGTGACAGTGTGTGTGCGTCTCGGTAGGGCGGCTGCAAATGAGGACAGTTGAGTTGTTGTTGTTTTGGCTTTGTTATTAAACAGAAAGTTGATCCATCACCACCTTATTATTTTTGTTTCACATATAGTACTTTATAGCCCTTTGCGGTGCTGTCATTACTAGGACTTTGGCGTGGATTGTTTTCCCGAGGTGAAAAGGATTTGGACCGGACACGGCGTGAAGGTGAATACATATTTAATTTTAACACTCAAAAAAGGAATAAACAAAAGTCGCGCACAAGTGCGGAAGTACAAAACTTGGCTATAAAAACAAAAACTCGCACAAAGGCAGAACTATGGACAAAAAAACCAAAAGACAGTAACTGTGGCATTAATCAACAAAACTTACTTGGCAAGAAAAGAGCAGCATGAACTATGACCTGGACAGAGTAAGCAGCGTGACAAGAGTGCAGAGCATGAATGTGATGGCGCCAGGCCGACCAACAGAAAATGAAAAGCTTAAATAACACAGACATGATTAACAACAGGTGCATGAGTCCAAACGAGTACAGGTGCGTGAGTCGTGAGGACAGGTGAACTGATTGGTAGTCATGGAAACAAAACAGGGAGTGAAAAAACAGAAACTGACAGAGTCCACAAACCAAACAGAACATAGCCAAACTAAACATGAATACCAAGAAATGACAGGTGAGTTCATTAAAGGGGCTATTTGCAACCTGCTCAAAGTTACATTTTTCAAGCTAAAAGATATAAGAAGAACACCTATCCCTATGTTATCGCTAGTGGTTTAGGAGAGTGTCTTTATTTTTCATATTGAATAAAAAATTGTCCTCGGTCTGAGGAATTCATCTGGCATTTAGGCTTGTCACTCACGCTTGTCTCGTCATGCACACACACAAAAGCAATTCTAGGCGAAGCAACTAACAATTTGCAGTTATGTTGTTGTTCTGATAGAAAATACACTCAATGATAGCTACTACACAAAGCCAAAGCGCGCCGGGGTAGTTGCGCCGTTACACGCTGAAAGCCGTAAGAGTGCGGAAAAATAACGCTTAAAACACATTGGAAAGTATTGATTGATTGATTGAAAGTCTTATTAGTAGATTGCACAGTTCAGTACATATTCCGTAAAATTGATGGTAACACCCGAATAAGTTTTTCAACTTGTTTAAGTCGGGGTCCACGTAATCAATTCATGGTCTGTGTAATCGCTCTCTAGGCATTTGTGTCAAGGTTGCAAACAACCCCTTTAACTAAGTTTGTTATCTAGTATGTTGCTGTATTAATATTACTAGAAGGAATTGCGAGTGAATGCTCAAATGCTGAAGTTGAGTTTTGAGTTGAGTTTATTTTTATTTCGAACATGCAAGTATACAACATGATACATCACAATCTCCAGTTTCTCTTTTCAACATGTTCGAAAAGGAGTAGGAAGAAGCAGAGCTTATTTAATCCTACCCCTTTTCTTTTACATAACAGTTGCTAAAACTTTTGTTCACTTCCTGTTCTCAATTTATTCACAATATATTCCATAAGTAATCACAATAAAATAAGTAAATACATAATAATTGGTGAAGTAAGTTACATTTCATATGTTGAGATAAGTAAGATTATTTTGTGAGTGAAATAATGAAAGAATGGATAAGTTAAATAAATTCAGAATGTTTGTAAGTTGAAGTGAAATGCAGACAGAATGTAGTATGAATGTAAGAATAGTTTGAATGTTGGAATGGTTTGAATGTTGAAGAGCTGACGCTGAACTGAAATGCTAATGGAATGTAGGATTAATGTAGAAATGGTTTGAATGTTGAAATTGTTTAAACGCTGAAATGGTTTGAATGTTGGAATGGTTTGAATGTTGAAGAGTTTGAATTTCCAGGAAAACGGGAATTTGGTTTGGAACTTGGGAAAGTGTTAGTTTGAATGTTAGTCTGCGGGCTATAGAGCGTTTTCTGTTCAGGCTCCAGTACTCTGGAATGCCCTCCCGGTACCAGTTAGAGATGCTACCTCAGTAGAAGCATTTAAGTCCCATCTTAAAACTCATTTGTATACTGGCTTTAAATAGACCCCCTTTTTAGACCAGTTGATCTGCCGTTTCTTTTCTTTTCTCCTTACAAGGGAGAGGGGGGGGCACAGGTCCGGTGGCCACGGTTGAAGTGCTGGCTGTCCAGAGTCGGGACCCGGGGTGGACCGCTCGCCCGTGCATCGGTTGGGGACATCTCTGCGCTACTGACCCGTCTCTGCTCGGGATGGTCTCCTGTTGGCCCCACTATGGACTGGACTCTCACTATTATGTTAGATCCACTATGGACTGGACTTTCACAATATTATGCTAGACCCACTCGACGTCCATTGCATCCGGTCTCCCCTAGAGGGGGGGCGGGGGTGTCACCCACATCGTCGGTCCTCTCCAAGGTTTGTCATAGTCATTCATATTGACATCCCACTGGGTTGTGAGTTTTTCCTTGCCCTTATGTGGGCTCTGAACCGAGTATGTCGTTGTGGCTTGTGCAGCCCTTTGAGACACTTGTGATTTAGGGCTATATAAATAATTATTGATTGATTGATTGATGGTATTATGAGAGGCACCTACTGAAGTCGGACTAAATAGGACATCAATGAAGGCCTAAGTGTGAAATGCACGGCCTGTCACTCCATGTCAAACTATTTTGAGTACCCAACTGTTTTAATGCATGTAAACACACAACAACTATTAAAATTCTTTTAAGCAATGTTCTATTTTGCACACAAAAAGCATGGCTAAAAAGGCCCAATTGAAATTAAAAAGTGTGCTATTTCTTTGATTTTACTAGTCTTACTGTAAGCTATCTGCAGGGAACAAGTTTACTGACATAAGCAGTATCGTCTCTTGTAGTGTGCATGCAACACCGGCGAAGAAACTGATGCAAGAATCGCCAATGCAAGTTACGCCTTTGTAGGAGCCCAAAAAACTGAAAGTCTACCGAGCCAGAGTCGTGCACTACCCTGGTGTATGCGAGTGCAACGTGGACGGTGTATCAAGTGCACGCAAAGAGATTAAAGTGTTTCCAATGCCAGATATGAATATCCTGCAGCAGACAGCCTTCACGATGCTCTCGCAAATCTTAACTCCGGAGGGCTGGTCATGTCATAAGGATGTGTGGGGGCAGGTCTTATCAGGCCTATCCTGTATGAGGAGCTGCTAAATGCTCAACGGTTTAGCCCTGATGAAACGCCTTAAGGACAACTTAAAAGCCAGCTGTGGTATTGACCACACATCATGGGAAACACTGGCCCAGGAAGGACCAGCTTGGCACGGAGCCTTTAACTAAGGCTATAGCTGTGTCCCAATTCAGGGTCTGCATCCTTCGAAGGGCGAATTTGAAGGCCGCTTACGTCACAACGCTGCGCGAAGGCTTTCTTAATTCATTCCAAATTCGAAGGATCCTCCAAATGCAGCCGACAAATGCGCCCTCCTTTTCCCTGTATTCGGAGGATGCACCGCGACTATCCTTCGTGGCCTCCCATATGCTAAATTAGGTTTTTTACCTTGGACTCAGTCTGGACCCCATCCCGAGGGTCCAGCCTTTGACTGATATTTTTTACTCTTCTCACCTTTCCCAATATCACCTTTTTCCCACCTTTTTTAAGGAGCGCCGTAAGTGGCTGATCCGTTGGCGGTCCCGTCTTGTCCCCCTGTAACGTATGTCTGCTCTTAGTGGGACTGTGCCGAAAATGTAATTTCAGTTCTTATGCGTCTTGTACATGTTAAAGAATGGACAATAATAAAGCATCCTGATCCTCCTGATCCTGATCCTCATATCCCAAGATGCTTTGCGCGCCTTTGTTCAGCCCGGATATTTGGGCGGCAGGAGTCATTACGTCGTGACACAACCAGGAAATCTTCCGCAGGCTAGACTGTCCCATTTAACAACGGGTGACGCATCCTTCGGAGGTGCCTCCGAAGGTCCAGCCTTCTGAGGCTGCGTAGGCCGGGTCCTCCGAAGGATGCAGACCCTGAATTGGGAGACAGCTTAGGTCTTCACTATGCCAGATAACCCCTTAAAGCAGTGTATCAACCACACTAAACCATCGTTTAAGGTAACCCTCCTTGGATAATTTTTTACACGGGTAAGTGTGTCGTGTATTTCTTGAATCTCCGGCTCTTAGCTTTGTATGGACTCATTGATCATTTACAAACTGAGTTCGGAGAGGAAGTGACGCCAGAAAGACCGCACCACACACTGGAAGTGACATCAGAAAGAACGCGCCACAGCCAGCTTCATAACAACCCGTTACGGTAACTCGACGACAACCACTACAAAGATGGAGGTGAGTCATCCAGACATGCCCGTGTTTCTACTTCCTCTACATGTACAGGCGCTTTTGGAAATCACACATTAATACCTTAAGAGAAGGAAACAGGCGATTGCAGCTATTTGAGATACAACACATCACAGACGTCTCCAGTTACGTAAGTAATGTAACGAGCAGACAAAAAAACGTCAAATGCCATTGCTGCATCCATCCTACATATGCTTGTCAACATATATGGACTGTAAAAAATAAAAATATCAGACATTATCAAATTAGCAATATACTGTTTCTATTGTATAGCAGCTGTATGACTTAAGGGGCTGATTAAAACAAATTCCTCGAATGCATGTTGGTGTTTTTTTAAATATTATTTTTTAAATGACATTATTAACATATCTCCTTTATAAAAAAACAAAAAACGTATTGTAATATGTATTTTCTTGAGTATGGAACATTCCAGCGCACATTGAGAGTTATTGCCAGCATCTTCCATGAGCGCACTTTCGACGTGGTTAAAACAATTGTTTCTTTTGTAGATTGCCCCGCCCGCAGGACTGCTTCTAAAATGCCCATAAAAAGTGGTACATGTCTGCTGCATGTTTTAAAACATATCTTAAACAAATTAGCGTCCCCATAATTTCCCATTCTTACTTGAAGTACAGTTTAAGTCCACAGTTTCCAAAAACAATTTTAAACGTGGTCTCGTCAGACCACAGAACACTTTTCCACTTTGCATCAGTCCATATTAGATGAGCTCGGGCCCAGCGAAGCCGGCGGCATTTCTGGGTGTTGTTGATAAATGGCTTTCACTTCGCATAGTAGAGTTTTAACCTGCACATACAGATGTAGTGACGAACTGTAGTTACTGACAATGGTTTTCTGAAGTGTTCCTGAGCCCATGTGGTGATATCCTTTACACACTGATGTCACTTTTTGATGCAGTACCACCTGAGGGATCAAAGGGCCGTAATATCATCGCTTATGTGCAGTGATTTCTCCAGATTCTCTGAACTTTTTGATGATATTACGGACCGTAGATGGTGAAATCCGTAAATTCCTTGCAATAGCTCAATGAGAAACGTTGTTCTTAAACTGTTCGACAATTGGCATTTGTTCACATAGTGGTGACTCTCACCCCATGCTTGTTTGTGAATGACTGAGCATTTCATGAAAGCTGCTTTTATACCCAATCATGGCACCCACCTGTTCCCAATTAGCCTGTTCACCTGTGGGGTGTTCAAAATAAGTGTTTGATGAGCATTCCTCAACTTTCTCAGTCTTTATTGCCACTCGTGTCAGCTTTTTTGAAACATTTTGCAGGCATCAAATTCCAAATGAGTTAATCCAGTGGTTCTTAACCTTGTTGGAGGTACCGAACCCCACCAGTTTCAAATGCGCATTCACCGAACCCTTCTTTAGTGAAAAATAAAATGTAGGTTTTTAAAAAAAATTCAAGACAAAGTTATATGTTTTTGGTAACACTTTACTATGGGGAACATATTCTAAGTAACAAAGACTTAATTTAGAGTTTTTTGGACACTAGGGGAACATATTCTAAGTAACAAAGACTTAATTTAGAGTTATTTGGTTAGGGTTAGGGTTAGAGTTAGAGGGTTAGGGTTATAATAAGGCCATGCCAAATAAGGCATTAATAAGTACTTAATAATGACTAGTTAAGAGCCAATATGTTACTAATTTGCATGTTAATAAGCAAGTAATTAATGGTGAATATGTTCCCCATACTAAAGTGTTACCATGTTTTTATACTGGTGCACAAAATGAACCGTGCATGAACATCACCTTGTTCAAAGAACAAAACCAACACAGTGCATAAACTCACAACAAATCACACACCTGCAAGTCAGTCTAACTTCTGCTGTTACCGTATCCATAATACGCCGATAGGGAGAAGTTATTATTCACACGATGAGTCGGGTGTGTCTTGACCTCCGCCGAACCCCTGAGCCTAACTCACCGAACCCCTAGGGTTCGATCGAACCCAGGTTAAGAACCACTGAGCTAATATTTCCCAAAAATAACAACATTTTCCAGTTCGAACATGAAGTATCTTGTCTTTGCGGGCTATTCAATTGAATATAGGTTGAAAAGGATTTGCAAATCATTGTATTTTGTTTTTATTTACCATTTACACAACGTGCCAACGTCAATGGTTCTGGGGTTTGTACATGCAATTTTATAGTATGCACACGCTGTTTAGCGTGGGTTATTTGGATCGTAGTAGCTCAGACCTTCAATATTTATACATGGCAATATTCTGTGTTTCAGCATGACCAGCGTACAGGAAAATGTCGGGATGACAGGGCAGGGGTGTGAAGGTTCACACTTAGTACTCAGTTTTCGCACTCTGATGTGTTGAAAGCAATGTCATTGTCCAACAAGTACTTTATGCATCAGTGACGTCCGGTCACTGGAGGCAGGTGAGGCGCTGCCTCACCTGCCATCATGGAAAGAAAAAAAATGTAAAAAGAAAAAAAATGAATTAAATTGTTATATGTATTCAGTGATTATACTATAAAGTTATTTTCCATTTAACTTCACCAGTTTTAGATTATTTTTATTCAAAATCGCTGAATTTTCACATTTGTTGTTCAAATACTGAGAAGAGACGGTGCGGTGATCAGCAGCCAGTTGAGGCACGTCACTCAATTGTGCCTCACCATGGATTGCGGACTCGGCTAACTGCTGGCCTGCTGTGCAGTGAGGCCGTATTGCTATATGAATGATATTATACATTTCCATAGCTGAGGTATATAATGTACAGTGTATTTTGTCAACAACTGTATGTGTGTAAAGTATTTCTTATGCTGAGCAATCATAAAACTGCTGCGAAGACGCACTGTGTGAGGCTCGCAGTAATCCCGCCTCCTGGTGCCGGTTAATGCACCCCCGCCGCAGAAGGCACCCCCCGACGGGAGCGCCACACCAACCAAAGCCCACACCCAAACCCTCCACGTGTAAGACCGAATCCACCCAAAAAAAGTCACTTAACAAGAAGCCAAAAGTGCAAAAACAACAATGCTCGCGCCGGAGGAGCCGTGAACGACTGCAGGGACACAACATTAGGTACACCTGCAGACTGCATCACGGATTTCATATTTCATTCATTCACAACTCCTCCAACACGAACACCACTGTTCCCGCACTTATAAGTAAAGGTTAGACCATAATAACGTTTTTTTTTAAATACATGTGCTTTTTTGTGTGCTACAGTTTGTATGTGTAAAGTTAAAGTTAAGTTAAAGTACCGATGATTGTCACACACATACTAGGTGTGGTGAAATTTGTCCTCTGCATTTGACCCATCCCCTTGATCACCCTCTGAGAGGTGAGGGGAGCAGTGGGCAGCAGCGGTGCCACGCCCGGGAATCATTTTTGGTGATTTAACCCCCAATTCCAACCCTTGATGCTGAGTGCCAAGCAGGGAGGTAAAGGGTCCCATTTTTTATAGTTTTTGGTATGACTCGGCCGGGGTTTGAACTCACAACCTACCGATCTCAGGGCGGACACTCTAACCCAGTGGTTCTCAAATGGGGTTTGCGTACCCCTGGGGGTACTTGAAGGTATGCCAAGGGGTACGTGAGATTTTTTTTAAATATTCTAAAAATAGCAACAATTCAAAAATCCTTTATAAATATATTTATTGAATAATACTTCATCAAAATAGATGTTTAGAATTAAGTTCATGAATCCAGATGGATCTTTATTACAATCCCCAAAGAGGGCACTTTAAGTTGATGATTACTTCTATGTGTAGAAATCTTTATTTATAATTGAATCACTTTTTTTCCACAAGTTTTTAGTTATTTTTATATCTTTTTTTTCCAAAAATTTCAAGAAAGACCACTACAAATGAGCAATATTTTGCACTGTTATACAATTTAATAAATCAGAAACTGATGACATAGTGCTGTATTTTACTTCTTAATCTCTTTTTTTTTCTAACCAAAAATGCTTTGCTCTGATTAGGGGGTACTTGAATTAAAAAAATGTTCACAGGTGGTACATCACTGAAAAAAGGCTGAGAACCACTGCTCTAACCCATGTACCACCGTGCTGGATTACAATTAACAAATTAAATATTTTCATAGTTGGAGCTTAAAAAAACTGAACATACTAAATACATGTTTTTAAGTATTATTAGAGTCCTCTACATATGAAACACACCCATATAGTCCACGTTTACACTTGTTTAACCCAATGTAGTATCTTTGAGGGTGTTTTATTGGACAGTACCATACTTAATGGTCCCTGACCGTGCATCCGCCCCAGCAGACGATGGCGTGGAGCGCTGCAGAGGCCATCACAGTGTAAATGGACGGTGGTTTTTTTAATTTGTTGTATGTCAATGCTTGTTGCCATCGTATGCGCGCAATATGTATGATATATTGCTAATTTTTTGGTTTTTCGTTGTGTTTTACTGTGAGCTCTGTGTAGAAATGGCTCCACTGAAATGGCAGCTGGTTACATCAGCTCTGTGCTCTTCTTTTTAATGTATTTTATGCCCTTTGTGTTCTTTTGTTTCTCTCTTGTTTCCCTACCTTGTTTTTTGTTGACTTTTTGTATCCACACTGCAACCACATAATTTCCCCGTAGTGGGATAAATAACTACTATCCTCCCTATCCTATCCTAACTTATCCTATCCTATCCTACAACTATCCACCTTCTTCCGGGTCGGGTCAGCAACCACCTAAGCCAGGGGTCGGCAACCCAAAATGTTGAAAGAGCCATATTGGACCAAAAATACAAAAACAAATCTGTCTGGAGCTGCAAAAATTAAAAAAATTAAAAGCCATATTACATAGAGCAGGGGTGCTCACACTTTTTCTGCAGGCGAGCTACTTTTCAATTGATCAAGTCGTGGGTATCTACCTCATTCATATATATAATTTATATTTACTTATTTATGAAATATATGTTTTTGTTAACAAGTTAAAGGTGTTTAATGATAATGCAAGCATGTTTAACACATATAGTTAATATTGTTAATACATTAAAGGTGTTTAATGATAATACAAGTATGTTTAATACATATAGTTAATATTGTTAACAAGTTAAAGGTGTTTAAAGATAATGCAAGCATGTTTAACACATATAGTTAATATTGTTAACAAGTTAAAGGTGGTTAAAAATAATACAAGCATGTTTAACACAAATAGTTAATATTGTTAACAACTTAAAGGTGGTTAAAGATAAAACAAGCATGTTTAACACATATAGTTAATATTGTTAACAACTTAAAGGTGTTTAATGATAATACAAGCATGTTTAACACATATAGTTAATATTGTTAACAACTTAAAGGTGGTTAAAGATAATACAAGCATGTTTAGCACATATAGTTAATATTGTTAACAACTTAAAGGTGGTTAAAGATAATACAAGCATGTTTAACACATATAGATTCCTTTCTTTCATGAAGACAAGAATATAAGTTGGTGTATTACCTGATTGTGATGACTTGCATTGATTGGAATCAGACAGTGGTGATGATAACGTCCGCATTTTCGAATGGAGGAGAAAAAAAGTCCTCCTTTCTGTCCAATACCACATGAAAGTGGTTGGTTTTTGGCATCTTATTTGTCCAGCTTCCGTACTCCTTTGTATACACTTTACAAGAAATACATTGTCGGCAAACTCCGTAGCTTGCTAGCTTGTGCACGCCATCTTTCTGAGACTCTTATTTTGGTAGCGCAGGCAGGATGAAGCAGAGCTTTTATTGTGCAACTGTGCAGTCGGTCTTTGGAGTTTTGACGACAGGTACGGCGCCAGAGTCTGTTGAAATAAAGTGTTTCTCGCCTTCCAGTCGGTAATTTTAATGAGCTGGCAGCAGCCAGCGTCATCTCAGAAGACCCTCGGGTGCCGTGAATGTCAATCAAGTGACGAAAGTGACGTCATAGTGAAGATTTATGATCGCTAATTTTTAGGACTATTTTTTTAATGCCTGGCTGGTGATCGACTGACACACCCTCCGAGATCGACCGGTAGATCGCGATCGACGTAATGAGCACCCCTGACATACAGATAGTGTGTCATGAGATATAAATTGAATTAAGAGGACTTAAAGGAAACTAAATGACCTCAAATATAGCTACAAATGAGGCATAATGATGCAATATGTACATATAGCTAGCCTGAATAGCATGTTAGCATCGATTAGCTTGCAGTCATGCAGTGACCAAATATGTCTGATTAGCACTCCACACAAGTCAATAACGTCAACAAAACTCACCTTTCATGCACCACGTTAAAAGTTTGGTGGACAAAATGAGACAGAAAAAGAAGTGGCATAAAACACGTCCTAGAAAGTCGGAGAAAGTTATACATGTAAACTAACTACGGTGAGTTCAAGGACCGCCAAAATTAGTAGGACAAAACGGTGCTCGCCAAATACTCGAATCAGTGAAGCATGTTTAATATAAACAGTGTGCTTTGTAACAATTAGGGAGGTTTGTGTCATGTTTGTCCTCCTACAGAAACCATATTAAAACAAAATTTTTTTTTTTTTCCCCTCATCTTTTTCCATTTTCCATACATTTTTTAAAAAGCTCCAGAGAGCCACTAGGGCGGCGCTAAAGAGCTGCATGCGGCTCTTGAGCCGCGGGTTGCCGACCCCTGACCAAGCAGAAACGGCCAGATTTCCCTCTCCACAGCCACTTTGTCCAGGTAATATACTTTTGTTGAAAAAAAGCACTGAAAAATATAAAGGGCCTGATTTACTAGGATCTAAATACCAGTGTGAGTAGTGTGAGCAAAAAAATAAAATAGCGTGTACTATAGTGTTGTAACGATACCAATATTTTGGTACCGGTACTAAAATTATTTCGGTACTTTTCGGTACTTTTTTTCTAAACTAAGGAGACCACAAAAAAATTGCATTATTGGCTTTATTTTAACAAAAAATCTTAGGGCACATTAAACATCCATCCATCCATTTTCTACCGCTTATCCCTTTTGGGGTCGCGGGGGGCGCTGGAGCCTATCTCAGCTACAATCGGGCGGAAGGCGGGGTACACCCTGGACAAGTCGCTACCTCATCGCAGGGCCAACACAGATAGACAGACAACATTCACACTCACATTCACACACTAGGGCCAATTTAGTGTTGCCAATCAACCTATCCCCAGGTGCATGTCTTTGGAGGTGGGAGGAAGCCGGAGCACCCGGAGGGAACCCACGCAGTCACGGGGAGAACATGCAAACTCCACACAGAAAGATCCCAAGCCCGGGATTGAACCCAGGACTACTCAGGACCTTCGTATTGTGAGGCAGACTAACCCCTCTGCCACCGTGATGCCCACATTAAACATATGTTTCTTATTGCAGTTAAGTCCTTAGATAAAATAGTGAACATACAAGACAACTTGTCTTTTAGTAGTAAGTAAACAAACAAAGGCTTCTAATTAATCTGCTGACATATGCAGTAACATATTGTGTCATTTATCATTCTATTATTTTGTCAACATTGTTAAGGACAAGTGGTAGAAAATTAATTATTAATCTACTTGTTCATTTACTGTTTGTCACGGCGGGGTCTTTGCAGCTAACTACGAGGTTCGTTCTCTCGGGATGCAAACAGACTATTCCGGACAAGGCTCGCAGGTAGGAACATATTTATTAATCTTCTCAAAACTCAAAGTACTACAAAAAAAAACGGAAAACAAGGCGAAGGCACAACGCGCTGATCGCACTTGGAGCTAAACTAACACTTAGCATAAACTATAACAAGGAAAACTTACTAGCTGTGGCATGAACAAACAAAAACGTACGTGTACAAGGCATGAAGCGAACACTTGGCATAAACATGGAATCAGACATGAACCGAACAATGACGCCAGGCCGACTGACTGGCAAAGGCAGGCTTAAATAGTGTCTCTTGATTAGAGCCAGGTGAGCGTCCCGAACACCAGCGGCAGGTGAAAATCATACGTAACTATCCATCCATCCATCCATCTTCTTCCGCTTATCCGAGGTCGGGTCGCGGGGGCAGCAGCCTAAGCAGGGAAGCCCAGACTTTCCTCTCCCCAGCCACTTCGTCCAGCTCTTCCCGGGGGATCCCGAGGCGTTCCCAGGCCAGCCGGGAGACATAGTCTTCCCAACGTGTCCTGGGTCTTCCCCGTGGCCTCCTACCAGTTGGACGTGCCCTAAACACCTCCCTAGGGAGGCGTTCGGTTGGCATCCTGACCAGATGCCCGAACCACCTCATCTGGCTCCTCTCGATGTGGAGGAGCAGTGGCTTTACTTTGCGCTCCCCCCGGATGACAGAGCTTCTCACCCTATCTCTAAGGGAGAGCCCCGCCACCCGGCGGAGGAAACTCATTTCGGCCGCTTGTACCGTGATACGCAACTATGGCAACGAAAACAAACAAGAGTGCACAAAAAACAGGAACTATAGAGTTAAACTAACAGAACATAACGAAAACATGATCCGGACTACGGATCATGACATTGTTAATATCTGCTTACTTTCTCTTTTAACATGTTCTATCTACACTTCTGTTAAAATGTAATAATCACTTGTTCTTCTGTTGTTTGATACTTTACATTAGTTTTGGATGATACCACAAATTTGGGTATCAATCCGATACCAAGTAGTTACAGGATCATACATTGGTCATATTCAAAGTCCTCATGTGTCCAGGGACATATTTCCTGAGTTTATAAACATAATATACATAAAAAAAAAACGAAATAAGATGTTGTGATGCCAAAAAATATTGACGCAATCATAGTAGTATCGACTAGATACATGCCTGTACTTGGTATCATTACAGTGGATGTCAGGTGTAAATCCACCAATGGCGTATGTTTACATTTTGATGCCGGTGAGTTACGGTGTGTAGTGAAGCATGTTTAGCTATTCCTCGTCCTGCAGGGATGACACTTGTAAGAAACTTACTTTATTTGTCGCCATGGAGACCAGGATACGTGATTTAGAAGTAGCTAAAACACTGCCGACGGCGGATGGATGTTAGCTGCTAGCTAGCCAGCCATGTCTTAAAGCACCTCTTCCTGAGGGCCTTTCAGTGTTATAACTTCACCTTTATCGTTAGTTTTTAAGCCAAAATGCGTCCGTTCTCCCTTTTCTGTCTACACACTGTGTCTGCTTGCAAGTACTCCGTGATTGTGTGCCGCCGAACATGCTCGTCTGCTTGTAAACCAGCAATGTCACTGTGTGACTTCGACGCGGGCGCTGGATCGGTACGTTTCAGAGACGGTATCGTACCGGAAATTATTCATTAGTATTGCGGTACTATACTAATACCGGTATACCGTACAACCCTAGTGTACTATTAATGGGCGTAGTGCATGCGATTTACTAAGACTGCATGTGCAATTGAAAAGTGGTTCACAGAGCCTTATTTTGAATGCGGATTTCGTGTGTATCATTTGGGACAAAAAAGGGAAATATGTGTGCCTAGTCCCTAGAGCTGGGTATCGGTACTCAATACCTTTCAGGTATCGACCGAAACAACCCGATACCAAGTAGTATCGAAACTGCGTCCTTCAAACGATACCTGCAATCGGTTCTTTTTGTACCCAGATCAAGGAAACATTACTGTTTCTATGGTTTTGCTCGCAGCCAATCACTGCAAGCGTTCTTCAATTAAATGCGCCTAGTGATTGGTCCACCACCGCAACAACAATAGTTTGTATGGCGGTAAAGCGGGTTGAAGCAATCCAATCCAATCCAATCCACTTTATTTATATAGCACATTTAAACAAGAAGAGGATTCAAGTTGCACCAGTGGCCCAAAGATGCGAAAGTGGCAAGAAATTGGACGTTTGTTCCGCACACTTTACCGACGAAAGCTATGCTACGACAGAGATGGCAAGAATGTGAGGATATCCTGCGACACTTAAAACAGATGCATTTCCAACGATAAAGTCAAAGAAATCTGCCGCCAGACCCCCATTGAATCTGCCGGAGTGTGTGAGCAATTCAGGGACAAAGGCCCTCGCTACCACGGCAAGCAATGGCGGCAGTTTGTTCCCGCAGACGAGCGAGCTAAACCCCCTATCGACCCTAGCTTCCCTGGCCTGCTGACATCAACTCCAAAACTGGACAGATCAGCTTTCAGGAAAAGAGCGCGGATGAGGGTATGTCTACAGAATATATTAATTGATGAAAATTGGGCTGTCTGCACTCTCAAAGTGCATGTTGTTGCCAAATGTATTTCATAAGCTGTAAACCTAGTTCATAGTTGTTAGTTTCCTTTAATGCCAAACAAACACATACCAATCGTTGGTTAGAAAGCGATCGCCGAATACGTCCTCGCTTTCTCCCGTGTCGCTGGCTGTCGTGTCGTTTTCGTCGGTTTCGCTTGCATACGGTTCAAACCGATATGGCTCAATAGCTTCAGTTTCTTCTTCAATTTCGTTTTCGCTACCTGCCTCCACACTACAACCATCCGTTTCAATACATTCATAATCTGTTGAATCGCTTAAGCCGCTGAAATCCGAGTCTGAATCCGAGCTAATGTCGCTATAGCTTGCTGTTCTTTCCGCCATGTTTGTTTGTGTTGGCTTCACTATGTGACGTCACAGGAAAATGGACGGGTGTTTATAACGATGGTTAAAATCAGGCACTTTGAAGCTTTTTTTTGGGATATTGCGTGATGGGTAAAATTTTGTAAAAAAACTTCGAAAAATATAATAAGCCACTGGGAACTGATTTTTAATGGTTTTATCCATTCTGAAATTGTGATAATGTTCCCCTTTAAACATCTCATCGAGCACGGAGCAAACTTAAGGGTGGAGAACTGTACTGTGTTTACAAAAAAGCCGGCTTCTACAACACCAGTATCGTCGTCGTCATCTCAACAGGACACTGCTCTACCGTCGATAACTTCAGGTAATATATAAATGGTTACTATGTTAACAGTACTCATCCTTTGGACCTGGACCCCGACTTAAACAAGTTGAAAAACTTACCATTTAGTGGTCAATTGTACGGACTGTGTACTTCACTGTGCAACCTACTAATAAAAGTCACAATCAATCAATCAATTGCGTGTTCAAACGTGTATTGTCAATTAAATCGTTTTGGGCATGTCGTAGGCATGTGAGCTAACACTAGCTTAGCTTGCTCGCTAATGACACAGCCGAAATAATACTTTGTTACACATGTTTGTACAGTTATTTAATAAATATTTGAGCACTTTCAAAATGTATCTGTGTAAAACTCTCGAATGTGGAGTGTCAGAATAATTGTATCTAAGTTATCACAAAACTTTGTGTTTGTTATGATCCGCTGCCCGGATCATATTTTCTGTTTACGTTTTCAAGATACTTGTGTTTTTGGTTAGTTTTGGACTCCTTGAGTACCTGTTTTGTACACCTGAGTTTGTTGCCATGGCTGCTTATTATTTTCACCTGCCGCGTTTGTTCCCGACACGCACCTGTTTGTCATCACTGACATTATTATTTAAGCCTGTCCTCCCTGTCATTCGTTCTTGCTTCGTAGTTTGTTTTTATGCAACAGTTGACGACTTCTGGCTCTGTACCTGTTAGCTTCCACGCTAAACTCCTTTTTTACCTTCTAGCTCCCATGCTAGCTCTTTTAGTTTTTGCCTTATGTGCTATGAGCACCCTTTTCTTTGTTCCAGTATAATTTATTCCGGTAAATAAATCATTCCTTTTACCTTCACGCTGTGTCCGAAGTCCGTTGTATCCTGGGAGAACGAAACCCCGCATCACCATGCGCCCCGGTCGTCACAGTACGAAGCAAGAACGAATGACAGGGAGGACAGGCTTAAATAATAATGTCAGTGATGACAAACAGGTGCGTGTCGGGAACAAACGCGGCAGGTGAAAATAATAAGCAGCCATGGCAACAAACTCAGGTGTACAAAACAGGTACTCAAGGAGTCCAAAACTAACCAAAAACACAAGTATCTTGAAAACGTAAACAGAAAATATGATCCGGGCAGCGGATCATAACAGTGTTTCCATGAGTTCCCGGCAAGAGGACAATAATAATAATAATAATGGATTAGATTTTATATTGCGCTTTTCTATTATTAGATACTCAAAGCGCTCACAGAGAAGTGGGAACCCATCATTCATTCACACCTGGTGGTAAGCTACATTTGTAGCCACAGCTGCCCTGGGGTAGACTGACGGAAGCGAGGCTGCCAGTTATCATTCATTTATCATTTATTCACCAGTGTGAGCGGCACCGGGGGCAAGGGTGAAGTGTCCTGCCCAAGGACACAACGGCAAGCGATTTGGATGTCAAGAGGCGGGGAGCGAACCTGCGACCCTCAGGTTTCTGGCACGGCCGCTCTACCCACTACGCCATACCACCCCAAAAGCTGTTTTTAATTCTACCAAGAATAAGGCTTGTAAAACTCCACTGTGTAGGATGGGAAGCAATTTGAAGGTGTTCTGTTTCTTTGATGTATTGTAATCAACAGAAATATATTGTCTTGACCCGAGAACTACAAAGCAGAGATGAAGCAGGACCAGACTCCCCTCCAGGCGACCTTTTCTTTGAACTGTTTTACGACCTTTTCTTTGAACTGTTTGTAATCAAAGGCGATGGCTGTTTACGACCCCCGTACCTTAGAAACAGCTGTTGCCATGTAATCAGGGAAAGTCCAAATAAAAAGAGGAGGCGTACAATCTTTCCTCAGGAGCGTGGTGAGACTGTGCAAAGAGTACAGTCCAGACGTCTCTCCTCAATTGAGCCAAATGTAATTCTGTCTCTGTTTAATTCCTTGCTTCTTGTCTTGTTTAATAGATGCCATCAGTGTTTGAACCTGACAGGTAGGAGTGGTGACAATTACGCAACCCATTGCTTTCTTTCCACATGGTTAATATCGAATGAAGTACTCAGTTGGTATCGGCATTGTTTTAAGGGTCCTGGTATTGGTACTGGTCTCGAAAATTTTTAAACGAAACCCAGCCTTACTTGTCCCACATTAGAATTGTGGATGATGGGCGACATTCCAAAACAAGTGCAGTTCCCCTTTAACTGGGTTCTGTGTAAAAAAGCAGCTTAGAGCCAGATCTCATGTTCCGGCACTGATGAGGTTATTTTGCCGGGACGTCGGTTTGAAAGAGGCTATTGTTTCATAGCTTTCATTGGTTTCATGGTCCTCCTCCGATTGTTTGGTGTCATTTGTGGTAAATCTGTTGCACTCTTTGCTCAAAGATTTATTTTTTCCCCCAGACGTGTCTTTGAGTTGTTTTGTCGCTTCCTGCATTCTATCATCACCGCACTACCTCGACAGTTGTGGTGTAAACAATCGGGCACAAACAAACAGCGTTGTGCATGCAGCAGACAATTCCCTAACTGGGCTTCTTTCCTTTCATGGTTGTGGCCTCCAATACGGATGAATCTGAGCGTGTCAAGCAAGAGCTTCTTATCGCATACCTCCAACACTCTTTTTCAGGCTACGCTTGTCTGTGGGCTGGCAGAGGAGAAAAGGTGAACAGCGGGAGGTGGGTCGGACCTGCCAGCGCCGGCCTCTCTTGATTGGCCGTTTAGGGAGAACAATGAGGGTGAAGAGAATCGGTGATGTGCTATACGAGTCGTCATGGGGTCACAATGTCACTCACCATATGGCGCTTTTGGGCTTACTGGCATTAAAAGAAACAAAATCAGACCCACGGCCTGTGTCGCAAATATGCACACATATAGACAGTGTTGGTGTAAACGCACTTTTTGTGTCTTTTTACGCATTGAAATCAGAAAGGACGAACAATTACGGGACGCGGATTTATTTTATTTTTTTACCGCCCGGTTTGCTTGTTCTATTTTTTTGATTGATTGAAAGATTACGTATATAGCCCTAAATCACGAGTGTCTCAAAGGGCTGCACAAGCCACAGCGACATCCTCGGCTCAGATCCCACATCCGGGCAAGAAAAAACTCAACCCAATGGGATGACAATGAGAAACCTTGGAGAGGACCGCAGATGTGCAATGGACGTCGAGTGGATCTAGCATAATATTGTGAGAGTCCAGTCCATAGTGATATAACATAATAGTGTGAGAGTCCAGTCCATAGTGATCTAACATAATAGTGTGAGAGTCCAGTCCATAGTGATCTAACATAATATTGTGAGAGTCCAGTCCATAGTGATCTAACATAATAGTCTGAGAGTCCAGTCCATAGTGATCCAACATTATAGTTTGAGAGTCCTGTCAATAGTGATCTAACATAATATTGTGAGAGTCCAGTCCATAGTGATCTAACATAATAGTCTGAGAGTCCAGTCCATAGTGATCTAACATAATAATGTGAGAGTTCAGTCCATAGTGATCTAACATCATAGCCTGAGAGTCCAGTCCATAGTTATCTAACCTAATAGTCGGAGAGTCCAGTCCATAGTGATCCAACATAATAGTCTGAGAGTCCAGTCCATAGTGATCTAACATAATAATGTGAGAGTTCAGTCTATAGTGATCTAACATAATAGCCTGAGAGTCCAGTCCATAGTTATCTAACCTAATAGTCGGAGAGTCCAGTCCATAGTGATCTAACATAATAGTCTGAGAGTCCAGTCCATAGTGATCTAACATAATAGTGTGAGAGTCCAGTCCATAGTGATCTAACATAATAGTCTGAAAGTCCAGTCCAAAGTGATCTAACATAATAGTCTGAGAGTCCAGTCCATAGTGATCTAATATAATAGTCTGAGAGTCCAGTACATAGTGATCTAACATAATAGTGTGAGAGTTCAGTCCATAGTGATCTAACATAATAGAGTGAGAGTCCAGTCCATAGTGATCTAACATAATAGTGTTAGTGATCTAACATAATAGTCTGAGGGTCCAGTCCATAGTGATCTAACATAACAGTGTGAGAGTCCAGTCCAAAGTGATCTAACATAATAGTCTGAGAGTCCAGTCCATAGTGATCTAACATAATAGTGTGAGAGTCCAGTCCATAGTGATCTAACATAATAGTGTGAGAGTCCAGTCCACAGTGATCTAACATAATAGTGTGAGAGTCCAGTCCATAGTGATCTAACATAATAGTGTGAGAGTCCAGTCCATAGTGATCTAACATAATAGTCTGAGAGTCCAGTCCATAGTGATCTAACATAATATTGTGAAAGTCCAGTCCACAGTGATCTAATATAATAGTGTGAGAGTCCAGTCCATAGTGATCTAACATAATCATCTGAGAGTCCAGTTCATAGTGATCTAACATAATAGTCTGGGAGTCCAGTCCATAGTGATCTAACATAACAGTGTGAGAGTCCAGTCCATAGTGATCTAACATAATAGTCTGAGAGTCTAGTCCATAGTGATCTAACATAATAGTCTGAGAGTCCAGTCCATAGTGATCTAACATACTAGTCTGGGAGTCCAGTCCATAGTGATCTAACATAACAGTGTGAGAGTCCAGTCCATAGTGATCTAACATAATAGTGTTAGTGATCTAACATAATAGTCTGAGAGTCCAGTCCATAGTGATCTAACATAACAGTGTGAGAGTCCAGTCCAAAGTGATCTAACATAATAGTCTGAGAGTCCAGTCCATAGTGATCTAACATAATAGTGTGAGAGTCCAGTCCATAGTGATCTAACATAATAGTGTGAGAGTCCAGTCCACAGTGATCTAACATAATAGTGTGAGAGTCCAGTCCATAGTGGATCTAACATAATAGTGTGAGAGTCCAGTCCATAGTGATCTAACATAATAGTCTGAGAGTCCAGTCCATAGTGATCTAACATAATATTGTGAAAGTCCAGTCCACAGTGATCTAATATAATAGTGTGAGAGTCCAGTCCATAGTGATCTAACATAATCATCTGAGAGTCCAGTTCATAGTGATCTAACATAATAGTCTGGGAGTCCAGTCCATAGTGATCTAACATAACAGTGTGAGAGTCCAGTCCATAGTGATCTAACATAATAGTCTGAGAGTCCAGTCCATAGTGATCTAACATAATAGTCTGAGAGTCCAGTCCATAGTGATCTAACATACTAGTCTGGGAGTCCAGTCCATAGTGATCTAACATAACAGTGTGAGAGTCCAGTCCATAGTGATCTAACATAATAGTGTTAGTGATCTAACATAATAGTCTGAGAGTCCAGTCCATAGTGATCTAACATAACAGTGTGAGAGTCCAGTCCAAAGTGATCTAACATAATAGTCTGAGAGTCCAGTCCATAGTGATCTAACATAATAGTGTGAGAGTCCAGTCCATAGTGATCTAACATAATAGTGTGAGAGTCCAGTCCACAGTGATCTAACATAATAGTGTGAGAGTCCAGTCCATAGTGGATCTAACATAATAGTGTGAGAGGCCAGTCCATAGTGATCTAACATAATAGTCTGAGAGTCCAGTCCATAGTGATCTAACATAATATTGTGAAAGTCCAGTCCACAGTGATCTAAAATAATAGTGTGAGAGTCCAGTCCATAGTGATCTAACATAATCATCTGAGAGTCCAGTTCATAGTGATCTAACATAATAGTCTGGGAGTCCAGTCCATAGTGATCTAACATAACAGTGTGAGAGTCCAGTCCATAGTGATCTAACATAATAGTCTGAGAGTCCAGTCCATAGTGATCTAACATAATAGTCTGAGAGTCCAGTCCATAGTGATCTAACATACTAGTCTGGGAGTCCAGTCCATAGTGATCTAACATAACAGTGTGAGAGTCCAGTCCATAGTGATCTAACATAATAGTGTGAGAGTCCAGTCCATAGTTATCTAACATAATAGTGTGAGAGTCCAGTCCATAGTGATCTAACATAATAGTCTGAGAGTCCAGTCCATAGTGATCTAACATACTAGTCTGGGAGTCCAGTCCATAGTGATCTAACACAACAGTCTGAGAGTCCAGTCCATAGTGATCTAACATAATAGTGTGAGAGTCCAGTCCATAGTGATCTAACATAATAGTGTGAGAGTCCAGTCCATAGTGATCTAACATAATAGTGTGAGAGTCCAATCCATAGTGATCTAACATTAATAGTCTGAGAGTCCAGTCCATAGTGATCTAACATAATAGTCTGAGAGTCCAGTCCAGTCCATAGTGATCTAACATAATAGTCTGAGAGTCCAGTCCATAGTGATCTAACATAATAGTGTGAGAGTCCAGTCCATAGTGATCTAACATAATAGTCTGAGAGTCCAGTCCATAGTGATCTAACATAATAGTGTGAGAGTCCAGTCCATAGTGATCTAACATAATATTGTGAGAGTCCAGTCCATAGTGATCTAACATAATAGAGTGAGAGTCCAGTCCATAGTGATCTAACATAATAGTGTGAGAGTCTAGTCCATAGTGATCTAACATAATAGTCTGAGAGTCCAGTCCATAGTGATCTAACATAATAGTGTGAGAGTCCAGTCCATAGTGATGTAACATAATAGTGTGAGAGTCCAATACATAGTGATCTAACATTAATAGTCTGAGAGTCCAGTCCATAGTGATCTAACATAATAGTCTGAGAGTCCAGTCCAGTCCATAGTGATCTAACATAATAGTCTGAGAGTCCAGTCCATAGTGATCTAACATAATAGTGTGAGAGTCCAGTCCATAGTGATCTAACATAATAGTCTGAGAGTCCAGTCCATAGTGATCTAACATAATAGTGTGAGAGTCCAGTCCATAGTGATCTAACATAATATTGTGAGAGTCCAGTCCATAGTGATCTAACATAATAGTGTGAGAGTCCAGTCCATAGTGATCTAACATAATAGTGTGAGAGTCTAGTCCATAGTGATCTAACATAATAGTCTGAGAGTCCAGTCAATAGTGATCTAACATAATAGTGTGAGAGTCCAGTCCATAGTGATGTAACATAACAGTGTGAGAGTCCAGTCCATAGTGATCTAACATAATAGTGTGAGTCCAGTCCATAGTGAGCTAACATAATAGTATGAGAGTCCAGTCCATAGTGATCTAACATAACAGTGTGAGAGTCCAGTCCATAGTGATCTAACATACTAGTCTGAGAGTTCAGTCCATAGTGATCAAACATAATATTGTGAGAGTCCAGTCCATAGTGAGCTAACATAATAGTCTGAGAGTCCAGTCCATAGTGATCTAACATAACAGTGTGAGAGTCCGGTCCATAGTGATCTAATATACTAGTCTGGGAGTCCAGTCCATAGTGGTCTAACATAATAGTCTGAGAGTCCAGTCCATAGTGGTCTAACATAATAGTCTGAGAGTCCAGTCCATAGTGATCTAACATACTAGTCTGGGAGTCCAGTCCATAGTGATCTAAAATAACAGTGTGAGAGTCCAGTCCATAGTGATCTAACATAATAGTCTGGGAGTCCAGTCCATAGTTATCTAACATAATAGTGTGAGAGTCCAGTCCATAGTGGATCCAACATAATAGTGTGAGAGTCCAGTCCATAGTGATCTAACATAATAGTCAGTTTGTGACGTGTGTAACAAGGTGTGCTTGTTTTATGTCTCTGTGAGGAGCGACAAGAAAGAGTGAGAAAAGCCTGCAGTGCTAAAAGCAACTGCGTGAGACCGTATACTGGAATACTCACGATATAATCAGTTTCTACATCGCACAGAGACAAACCCGCGATATATCGACTAAATTCGATATATTGCCCAGCCCTAGTGTAAAGTCAACCTTTTTGACTTCATCCTGTACCATGTCCCCAGTAAATTAGTTGTTTTAGTCTTCATGGAAACTTCACTTGTATCTCCCGCTGAAGCGACATCGTTCGAGGCTGGAGACAGGCTAGCTGTTAGCTTCAAGCTAACCAGCACCCGACCAGACTCCTCCACCCCAAAAACATACTTTGCAGTTCAACATACGGGGTGAATATGTGCCATTTGAAGTGTTTAAGAAAAACTAAGAAAAAGTTGCAATGTTGACTAATAAAACAAAGCTGTTTTTTTCTTTAAAACTGTCATTGCTCAAAACATAATATTGAATCAAAACCAATGTTTTTTTACAAACCCCGTTTCCATATGAGTTGGGAAATTGTGTTATATGCAAATATAAACACAATACAATGATTTGCAAATTCTTTTCAACCCATATTCAGTTGAATGTACTACAAAGACAAGATATTTGATGTTCAAACTCATAAACTTTATTTTTTTTTTGCAAATAATAATTCACTTAGAATTTCATGGCTGCAACACGTGCCAAAGTAGTTGGGAAAGGGCATGTTCACCACTGTGTTACATGACCTTTCCTTTTAACAACACTCAGTAAACGTTTGGGAACTGAGGAGACACATTTTTTAAGCTTCTCAGGTGGAATTTTTTCCCATTCTTGCTTGATATACAGCTTAAGTTGTTCAACAGTCCGGGGGGTCTCCGTTGTGGTATTTTAGGCTTCATAATGCGCCACACATTTTCAATGGGAGACAGGTCTGGACTACAGACAGGCCAGTCTAGTACCCACACTCTTTTACTATGAAGCCACGTTGATGTAACACGTGGCTTGGCATTGTCTTGCTGAAATAAGCAGGGGCGTCCATGGTAACGTTGCTTGGATGGCAACATATGTTGCTCCAAAACCTGTATGTACCTTTCAGCATTAATGGTGCCTTCACAGATGTGTATGTTACCCATGCCTTGGGCACTAATACACCCCCATACCATCACAGATGCTGGCTTTTCAACTTTGCGCCTATAACAATCCGGATGGTTCTTTTCCTCTTTGGTCCGGAGGACACGACGTCCACAGTTTCCAAAAACAATTTGAAATGTGGACTCGTCAGACCACAGAACACTTTTCCACTTTGTATCAGTCCATCTTAGATGAGCTCGGGCCCAGCGAAGCCGACGGCGTTTCTGGGTGTTGTTGATAAACGGTTTTCGCCTTGCATAGGAGAGTTTTAACTTGCACTTACAGATGTAGCAACCAACTGTAGTTACTGACAGTGGGTTTCTGAAGTGTTCCTGAGCCCATGTGGTGATATCCTTTACACACTGATGTCGCTTGTTGATGCAGTACAGCCTGAGGGATCGAAGGTCACGGGCTTAGCTGCTTACGTGCAGTGATTTCTCCAGATTCTCTGAACCCTTTGATGATATTACGGACCGTAGATGGTGAAATCCCTAAATTCCTTGCAAAAGCTGGTTGAGAAAGGTTTTTCTTAAACTGTTCAACATTTTGCTCACGCATTTGTTGACAAAGTGGTGACCCTCGCCCCATCCTTGTTTGTGAATGACTGAGCATTTCATGGAATCTACTTTTATACCCAATCATGGCACCCACCTGTTCCCAATTTGCCTGTTCACCTGTGGGATGTTCCAAATAAGTGTTTGATGAGCAATCCTCAACTTTATCAGTATTTATTGCCACCTTTCCCAACTTCTTCGTCACGTGTTGTTGGCATCAAATTCTAAAGTTAATGATTATTTGCAAAAAAATAAAATGTTTATCAGTTTGAACATCAAATATGTTGTCTCTGTAGCATATTCAACTGAATATGGGTTGAAAATGGTTTGCAAATCATTGTATTCCGTTTATATTTACATCTAACACAATTTCCCAACTCATATGGAAACGGGGTTTGTATGAATTATTGACCTATCCAAGGCTCCGATTACTTCACATCAAATATTCCACTTTGAAAAAGATTTTGCATATTTTGCGTGTTTGCCATAGAAAAAACATAGTTGTCTTTGACAAAAAGGGCAGAAAACAAGCAAACAAAAAAACGGACAGATCTGAAGTTGATGTAGACTCTAGAGATTTAAGCGTTAGATAAATAATGTATGTATGCCCTGGCACACCATTATCATCATTTCGCAATTTTGACAACCTTTTTCCAAAACAAAATATAGAATGTGAGATATAACAGGATAATGCATACATTTATCATTTGTTTTCAAAACGCTTACAAAAAAGTGGGACTCCAAAAATTTACTGTGGGACCCCATTATTATGGGGTCCCCAATTTGAAAATTCCCAGCGCCAACACTGCATATAGAGTAACAAGTGTGGGGGTGGTGTACCTGTACAGATGAAGAACTTGGACTCTCCGACACTTAACTCCACCTTGTTCAAGGATATGGAAACCTGCAGGGCGGCTGTAGGACACAAAGACAAACAGAAAAGCAGACATTTTTAGTTACTTCTCAGCAGGTAGTGAGAAAAAGACGCCATACATGTTAATATAACATTGATACTAGGGCTTTGAATAGAATAGAATAGAAAGTACTTTATTGATCCCTGGGGGAAATTCAGCACCACAGTTCGCTCACAATAGACAATAATAATAATACATAATATATATAATATATTATATATATATACTATATAATATATGAATAATATAAATATATTCTACATATATTCTACATTTATGTGCAGTCAAGGAACATATGCATTATACAGTCTGATGGCTGTTGGTATCATTGGGCACCAGACTATTCCATTCAACAAAACTTGATTCTCGATTCAAAAGGATTCCCGATTCAAAATGTATACTTTTTTTTAACAACATTAGATGCCAGTTCTATGATTAACTACATTCCTCCATAAAATAGACAGCAGCTCTGATAAATGTATATACTACTTAAAAGAAAACTGGTTTTGTTTGATAACATTTTACCTAATCAAAAGTGGCTGAACAGGACAGATTTTTGAAAAAAATAAATAAAATAAATCAATAAAATCAATTTTGGATCTTTTTGAATTGATTAAGACAAATCATTCAAAAATAACAACGATGCTTGAATCTAATTAAGATTGTCTAAGACAGGGGTGTCAAACTAATTTTAGATCAGGGGGCCACATGGAGAAAAAAACTACTCCAAAGTGGGCCGGACTGGTAAAATCACGGCACGATAACTTAAAAATAAAGACAACTTCATAATATGTTCTTAGTTTAAAAATAGAGCAAGCACATTCTGAAATTGTACAAATCATAATGTTGTTTGTTTTGTTTTTTTACAATTACCTATTGTGGTTAATAGTTTTGTATCTTTATTTGTCGTTATTTATACTTTCTGAATAAGTTATGTGATAATGTTCATCAGTCAACTCATTGGTGTTAATTTTCAATCTATCAAGATAAAAAAAAATGTATATCAAAATCAAATTACAGGATGCTATGTATGTAGTTTGCTCATTTTCCTCGATTTGTTTTATTTTGTACATATGTAGCATCATCTACAAAGATACAAATACTTGCTATTGTGACATCCAGTGGACACATTTAGAACAGCAGTTTCTTTCCTTCAATAATTTCAGGTTCATTTTTATACTTCGCAAACTCATCCCGCGGTCCGGATAAAACCTTTTCGCGGGCCTGATCCGGCTCTCGGGTCGTACGTTTGACACCCCTGGTCTAAGACAACCTACACCCCCTATCAAAAATCCAAAATGGTTTGTTCCACCTTGGTAGCGGCAAACATAGCAAGGAACACTTCACGCACCACGGACGTCATAACGTCAACAAAGTTCAAACTTAAGCATTCACACACAGCAACAGCATTTTGGGACAACGACGACGTGATAGAAGAAATGTGAACATAAAATAAATCCATCTGGGGCAGCGTAGGAGAAAGTTAAGAGCAATTTTCACTTTTGTATCTGATTTGCCGTAAATGTGGTGCGTTCAAAGACCCCGGATTAAAGTTAAAATTAGAGGCGTTACTAGTTCCTAACGACAGGGGGAGACTAAACTCAAAGGAGATGCACCAATAATATTGATGTATTATTATGATTCATATTTATATTCACATCTGCGGTCCCTTCCAAGGTTTCTCATTGTAGCCCATTGGGTTGAGTTTTTTTCTTGCCCTGATGTAGGATCTGAGCCGAGGATGTCGTTGTGGCTTGTGCAGCCCTTTGAGACACTCGTGATTTAGGGCTATATAAGTAAATAATCTTTAATCGATTGATTGATTGATTGATTGATTGATATTATCCACAGAGTCTATGCGTATCAGCTAATCTCTACACTTTGATATAAAGAAAAACTTGACAGATGTACTGTGTAATCTACATTTTTATCTATTCTTCACAATAAATTTGTTTTCACTTTATAAACGAATCCAAATTATTTAGAGGGTTAATAATAATGTTCTAGATATGTTAATCCCAAAATTGCATGATTTCACATGATATTACAGGACTATTTGTTTCATGTATTTTGCTGTATCTCCTGTCCAACACTATTATTATTCTTTCCATTTCCTGTTTTCCTCCATATGCCACCACTTTAGTCTAAACGCTGGCTCCCTCACCTGTCCGTGATTGGCAAACAGGTCTCGCCACTGCCTGGTTGCCAATCAGGCTGCTTCTGATGTTCTGGACTGGGCTGGATCATGCTGCATAGCTTTCCCTGGGCTTCCTGTGCACTTCCCTGCTGCACTATGTTTGATATGTCATTAAATCAATTTTCACCTGTACTTCAACTGTCATGTCAGCATCCTAGGATCAGAACCGTGACACGAAACGTGTCAATCATTAAAAAAGTCAAAAACTAATTAAGGTTTTACATGTGTTTTAAAAAAGCTGGTTTCAACCAAATCCATGCATTAATGTGTTTTTAGTGCTTGTAGACATGACCAAGTGTGTGTGTAAGGGGTAGCAACGTCGGGCTCAGGTTGGGATGGGTGGCTTACATTGCACAACAGCTCGATGAGTTAACTGCAGACCTGGGGCCTTGTGAATTTAGCGTGTGTACTCACAAAACGTCTTATTTCGTGGCAAAGAAGTGACGTATCAAGACTGGACTGAACGTGGAAATGTGAGGTGCTTCACAACAACTTCATGCAATGCTTTTTTTGGCAACACACAGAGGTGGCTGTTCAAGCTTTGCCAACCGTTGATTCCAACAATGTTAAAGATCAAGGCAAGAACACAAAACTCTTTTTTTTTCGCCAATGCATTTAATGCATCACTTCATATTCGAGAATAAGTCTATTAATTTATCTAGGCAACTATTTTGCTACCTACTGCTGTCACACTGTGTTCTTGTGACTCTAGCACAGCTAGGCCAGTCGGGGTGACAGCTGGTGGTTGCTACCGCAAATAGCTCTCCTGGGTTGTAATAATAAATTGAGTAATCAAACCTGAGCCAAAGTATTTCACATCCTTTTTGATATGCTAGAACATGGGTGTCAAACTCTGGCCGTCGGGCCAAATTTGGCCCGTGAGGCGATATCAAATTAACACTAGACCTGGCGCGCCGATCATATACAGCGGCGGTGCCGCGGTACACCGCTAATTCTCATACTTGCCAAACCTCCCGGGAGACTCCCAAATTTCAGTGCCCCCACGTAGAACAGTAACATCCCCTTTTAGTCCAGTCCAACAAGTACTGGCCCAGATATATATAATATGTGCGGCTTTAGTACGCACACAGAAGTGAATGCAACGCATACTTGATCTTCAGCGATACAGGTTACACTGAGGGTGCCACTATAAAAAACCTTTAACATTGTTAGAAATATACACCACACTGTGAATCCACACCAAACAAGAATGACAAACACATTTCGGGAGAACATCCGCACAGTAACACAACATAAACACAACAGAACAAATACCCAGAACCCTTTGCAGCACTAACTCTTCCGGGACGCTACAAGGTGTGTGTGTGTGTGTGGGGGGGGGTGGGAGTGGGGGGCGGGGCGGCGAGGTTTGGAGGTAGCGGGGATGTATATTGTAGCGTCCAGGTGTTGTGCCGGATAATGCACCCCCGGCATAGAATGCACCCCCTGACGGGAGTGTTATATCAACTAAAGCCCACACTTAAAGTTTTATTTGAAAAAGTTATTTAATAAGAAGCCAAAAGTGCAAAAACAGTAATGTTCGTGTTGGAGGAGTTGTGAATGAATGAAATATGAAATCCGTGCTGCAGTCGCTGCTGGGCCACAACCTTAGGTACACCTGCAGACTGCAGCACGGATTTCATATTCCAACCCGAACATTATTGTTTTTGCACTTTTGGCTTCTTATTAAATAACTTTTTCAAATAGATTCAATCTTGCACGTGGAAACTTTAAGTGTGGGCTTTAGTTGATACAACACTCCCGTCAGGGGGTGCATTCTACACCGGGGGTGCATTATCGGGTACAACACCTGAAGAGTTAGTACTGCAAAGGGTTCTGGGTATTTGTTCTGTTGTGTTTATGTTGTGTTACTGTGCGGATGTTCTCCCAAAATGTGTTTGTCATTGTTGTTTGGTGTGGATTCACAGGGTGGCGTATATTTCTAACAATGTTAAAGTTGCTTAAACGGCCACTCTCAGTGTAAACTGTATCGCTGTTGATGACGTATGCTTTGCATTTACGTGTGTGTGCGTAAAGGAGCCGCTCATATCTTGTGACTGGGCGGGCATGTTGTTAGAAGGGATGAAAAGCGGACGTGACGTCAGCTCGTAGAGGACGTTAAAAGCAGTGCCTGTAAGGCACGCCCCCAAGATTGTGGAATACGAGAAATAATGACTGATGAACACCTTCGTTCGATAATGAGGGTTGCCTCAGCTCAAAGCCCTGAGCCCCGACATTAATGAACCAGCATCCAAGAAAAGATGTCAGGTATCTGGCTTGGGCACATCAGATTAGATCAGTGTGTTGCAAACTGAGCCGTTTAAAGTCCTGAATGGTTGGTTTATTCATTATTTTATTTTCAAATTGATTAGCCTGTGGAAAAAGTTAATCTTACTATTTACCTCAGAAGGCTGCAAATAGAAAAGAGGCATTCAATTTTTATTTAAATTGTATTTGATTTGCCATTGATACTTTTTAGTTTTGCATGTCACTATAAAGTTATATAATCCTTGCTTGTTCAATATTTAATGCAAAACTTGTTTGGGTCCCTATTAAAAGGTTAATTTGTTCAACCTTGGCCCGCGGCTTTAAATGTTGGCCCACTCTGTATTTGAGTTTGACACCCCTGTGCTAGAATGTTAAAATTCAAAAGATTTCAAAACAAATATTACATAATTTTCATATGAAACTCTAATCTGGCTGTGAGCAGGCTACTGTGTATTTTGTATATTACACAAATTGTATCTATTTTGGGGGTCGCCCACATGTGCTCCCACCTCTTCTAAAGTTTCACGAAAAATTGCAGCCTCTATTTTTGTTAAACTTATTCTTCACCTTCTTCCTGACGTAGTACCACCTATTTCTTATTTGTTCCAGTTCTCGAACTCCTCAGCATTGGCAGCCTCGCATTTTTAATCCCACTCAAAACCCTCTTTCGTTCGCTGAAAACGCCAGAGGACAGCGTGCCCAAGAGCATATTTTACCACACCTTCACTTCAGCCAGAGGCACCTCCTACTCCTTGTGGATGAATTCCTCAACTTTCCCTGTCTTGCTCCTTTTCTTTGTTTTCTGAATGTGCATAGTGTGGGATCTCAGGTGCATGGCTATTCTGAATGGGGGGCATGGACAGAGAGTGGCCAGCCACTCCAACATGTGCGCTCAGGTCCACGTTGATTGGGATGTACAAAATAAATGTTCTTGGAATAATGCGTGTGCACTAGTGTTGTCCCGACACCAATATTTTGGTACCGGTACTGGTACCAAAATTATTTTGATAATTTTCTAAATAAAAATTGCATTATTGGCTTTATTTTAACACAAAATCGCAGGGTACATTAAACATATGTTTATTATTGCAAGTTTGTCCTTAATAAAAATAGTGAACATACAAGACAACTTGTCTTTTAGTAGTAAGTAAACAAACAAAGGTTCCTAGTTAGTCTGCTGACGTATGCAGTAACATATTGTGTCATTTTCCGTTCTATTATTTTGTCAACATTGAAGGACAAACTGTAAAAAATTATTATGCATCTACTTGTTCATTTACTGTTAATATCTGCTTACTTTCTCTTCTAACATGTTCTATCTACACTTCTGTTAAAATGTAATAATAATCTATTCTTCAGTTGTTTGGATGCTTACCACACATTTTCGTATCAATCCGATACCAAGTTGTTACAGGATCATACATTGGTCATACTCAAAGTCCTCATGTGTCCAGGGACATATTTCCTGAATTTATAAACATAACATAAATTTAAAAAAATCAAAAGAAGATGTTGTGATGCCAAAAAAATACCGACGTAATCATAGTACTATCGACTAGATACGCTCTTGTATTTGGTATCATTACAGTGAATGTTAGGTGTAAATCCATCAATGGCGTTTGTTTACATTTTGACGCCGGTGAGCTACGGTGTGTAGTAAGAAACATTCTTTATTTGTCGCCATGGAGGCGAGGATTAGTGATTTAGAAGTAGCTAAAACACTGCAGATTGCGGATGGACGTTAGCTGCTAGCTAGCTAGCCATGTCTTCAAGCACCTCTTCCTGTGGGCCTTTCAGTGTTATAACTTCACCTTTATCGTTAGTTTTTAAGCCAAAATGCGTCCGTTCTCCCTTTTTTGTCTACACACTGTGTCTGCTTGTAAGTACTCTGTGATTGTGCGCTGCCGAACATGCTCGTAAGCCAGCAATGACACGACATGACGTGACGGCGACTGGGACGCAAGGGGCTGGTTGACCGGTACTTTTCGGAGGCAGTATAGTACCGAATATGATTCATTAGTATCACGGTACTATACTAATACTGGTATACCGTACAACCCTAGGGCGCATATTTGAATGCATCTGAATTTGTTTGTGCATCATGCCTTTCTGAAGTCTCAAGGCTTCAAAAAAGGTGCAATGAGAGCAAACATTTACAACAACAGAGCTTTCTCAATGAGACAGTCTGCAAATTCATGCATCTGCACTCTATGTATAGAGTGAGATGGGCAGCAAAGAAGCCAATTGCAGAAAATAGCTCAATATCTCCGCAATTTTTCTCCGGGGAGAAAAGTGTGCGTGTGCAGACTTTATTACGTCGCCAACAACCAGTCGAGGCGCATGTCAGGACATAAGAGGTTGATAAAGATCCATTCTCCACAGTGAGATACCACCTAAATATGGTAGGATGCAGAAAAGGAGGATAGTGTTAGCATGGCAACAGCAAGCGTGAGCTGTGAGTGGGTCTTTGTGTCTACTGTAATGAGACACAGCATTGAATGAAACCAGGCTTTTTTTTTTCTTTTTTTTTTCCACGAGGCAACTCACACATCCGTTGAATAATAAGCCTGCTCAAGCCTGCTCAAGTGGAGATTGATTCGACACAACGCAGGAAACTTAACAGTGGCGCTCACAGCACTAGTCAATAATCAATGCAGCAGCTCAGAGGAAAAGGCTGCAGCAACACACACACACACACACACACACACACTCAAAACAGCTCCAAGAGTTATCAGCAGAATCCATCGACTGTGAAGCACAGCCACCAACAGAGGGCAGTAGAGGGGCACTGACACTTTCGCCTGAGGAGAGTTGAGCTGTTTTATGGCCACCTTCGTTTAAAAGTAGAGATGTCCGATAATATTATCGGCCGATAAATGCTTTAAAATGTAATATCGGAAATTATCAGTATCGGGTTTTTTTTTATTATCGGTATCGGTTTTTTATTTTTTTATTATTTTTTTATTTTTATTAAATCAACATAAAAAACACAAGATACACTTACAATTAGTGCACCAACCAAAAAAAACTCCCTTGTTTCTTTCTGTTATTAATATTCTGGTTCCTACATTATATATCAATATATATCAATACAGTCTGCAAGGGATACAGTCCGTAAGCACACATGATTGTGCGTGCTGCTGGTCCACTAATACCGTGTTTTTCAACCACTGTGCCGCGGCACACTAGTGTGCCGTGAGATACAGTCTGGTGTACCGTGGGAGATGATCTAATTTCACCTATTTGGGTTAAAAATATTTTTTGCAAACCAGTAATTATAATCCGCAAATAATGTGCCGTTGTTGAGTGTCTGTGCTGTCTGGAGATCGGCAGACTTACCACGTTATACTCTTCCATATCAGTAGGTGGCAGCAGGTAGCTAAATGCTTTGTAGATGTCGGAAACAGTGGGAGGCAGGGTGCAGGTAAAAAGGTATCTAATGCTTAAACCAAAATTAAACAAAAGGTGAGTGTCCCTAAGAAAAGGCATTGAAGCTTAGGGAAGGCTATGCAGAATTAAACTAAAACTGAACTGGCTACAAAGTAAACAAAAACGGAATGCTGGACGACAGCAAAGACTTACCGTGGAGCAAAGACGGCGTCCACAAAGTACATTCGAACATGACATGACAATCAACAATATCCCTACAAAGAAGGATAAAAACAACTGAAATATTCTTGATTGCTAAAACAAAGAAGGTGTGGGGAATATCGCTCAAAGGAAGACATGAAACTGCTTCAGGAAAATACCAAATAAAGAGAAAAAGCCACTAAAATAGGAGCACAAGACAAGAAGTAAAACACTACACACAGGAAAACAGTAAAAAAGTCCAAACAAGTCAGGGTGTGATGTGACAGGTGGTGACAGTACACCTACTTTGAGACAAGGGCTATATTGATGCATGCTTGGTTATGCTTTAAAGTCAAATCCAACAATTACAACAACTTTTTACTGTCAATATCGGCTACTGAGTTTCATTTTTTAATGATTTGTGCTGGTGGTGTGCCTCTGCATTTTTTCACTGAAAAAAATGTGCCTTGGCTCAAAAAAGGTTGAACAACACTGCACTAATAGTACTAACCTTTAATAGTTAATTTTACTCATTTTCATTAATTACTAGTTTCTATGTAACTGTTTTTATATTGTTTTACATTCTTTTTTATTCAAGAAAATGTTTTTAATTTATTTATCTTACTTTATTATTTTTTAAATAAAAAGACCTTATCTTCACCATACCTGTTTGGCCAAATTAGGCATAATAATGTGTTAATTCCACGACTGTATATAACGGTATCGGTTGATATCGGTATTGGTTGATATCGGTATCGGTAATTAAAGAGTTGGACAATATCGGAATATCGGATATCAGTAAAAAGCCATTATCGGACATCCCTATTTAAAAGCATTCAAACGGTCACGGGAAAGACAAAGAGAAAAAGTAAGAGAAATCATTTCATCAGGGGTGTCCAAACTTTTTCCACCAAGGGCCACATACAAAAAAGTCAAAATATGTGGCGGCCATGTTGATATTGTTGTATATTTGATGGTCGTGTGATGGGTGACGAGGAAGAAGACGCCAAGAGGAATCGTCGAACAAAACGCTTTATTTGTTTCAGCGAGCCTGAGACAGGAACTGCAGTTTCCAGTAGAAGGAATGGGCCGAATCTCTTCTATCCTTAAATACCTTTTACCTAAAGACCCCCACTCTTTGTAACTCTAGCCTTGGGGCCGGCCAGTTTGGACAACACTCAGGCTATGTCTACACTAAGCCGGATAACCCTTTAAACGAATAATTATTTAGCCTAAGCCTAGTTTCAGCCACACTAAATCAGCGTTTAAAGGGGAACATTATCACCAGACCTATGTAAGCGTCAATATATACCTTGATGTTGCAGAAAAAAGACCATATATTCTTTTAACCGATTTCCGAACTCTAAATGGGTGAATTTTGGCGAATTAAACACCTTTCTAATATTCGCTCTCGGAGCAATGACGTCACAACGTGGCGTCACATCGGGAAGCAATCCGCTATTTTCTCAAACACCGAGTCAAATCAGCTCTGTTATTTTCCATTTTTTCGACTGTTTTCCGTACCTTGGAGACATCATGCCTCGTCGGTGTGTTGTTGGAGAGTGTAACAACACGAACATGGACGGATTCAAGTTGCACCAGTGGCCCAAAGATGCGAAAGTGGCAAGAAATTGGACGTTTGTTACGCACACTTTACCGACGAAAGCTATGCTACGATAGAGATGGCAAGAATGTGTGGATATCCTGCGACACTCAAAGCAGATGCATTTCCAACGATAAAGTCAAAGAAATCTGCCGCCAGACCCCCATTGAATCTGCCGGAGTGTGTGAGCAATTCAGGGACAAAGGACCTCGCTAGCACGGCAAGCAATGGCGGCAGTTTGTTCCCGCAGACGAGCGAGCTAAACCCCCTATCGACCCTAGCTTCCCTGGCCTGTTGACATCAACTCCAAAACTGGACAGATCAGCTTTCAGGAAAAAAGAGCGCATGAGGGTATGTCTACAGAATATGTTAATTGATGAAAATTGGGCTGTCTGCACTCTCAAAGTGCATGTTGTTGCCAAATGTATTTCATATGCTGTAAACCTAGTTCATAGTTGTTAGTTTCCTTTAATGCCAAACAAACACATACCAATCGTTGGTTAGAAGGCGATCGCTGAATTCGTCCTCGCTTTCTCCCGTGTCGCTGGCTGTCGTGTCGTTTTCGTTGGTTTCGCTTGCATACGGTTCAAACCGATATGGCTCAATAGCTTCAGTTTCTTCTTCAATTTCGTTTTGCTACCTGCCTCCACACTACAACCATCCGTTTCAATACATTCGTAATCTGTTGAATCGCTTAAGCCGCTGAAATCCGAGTCTGAATCCGAGCTAATGTCGCTATAGCGTGCTGTTCTTTCCGCCATGTTTGTTTGTGTTGGCATCACTATGTGACGTCACAGGAAAATGGACGGGTGTATATAACGATGGTTAAAATCAGGCACTTTGAAGCTTTTTTTAGGGATATTGCGTGATGGGTAAAATTTTGAAAAAAAACTTCGAAAAATATAATAAGCCACTGGGAACTGATTTTTAATGGTTTTAACAATTCTGAAATTGTGATAATGTTCCCTTTTAAGACTCCCCTCGTAGGACAATTTTTTACACGGGTAATAATAATAATAATAATAACTGGGATTTATATAGCGCTTTTCTAAGTACCCAAAGTCGCTTTACATGTAGAACCCATCAATCATTCACACCTGGTGGTGGTAAGCTACTTTCATAGCCACAGCTGCCCTGGGGTAGACTGACGGAAGCGTGGCTGCAATTTGTGCCAACGGCCCCTCCGACCACCACCTATCATTCAGTTCACCGGTGTGAGTGGCACCGGGGGCAAAGGGTGAAGTGTCCCGCCCAAGGACACAACGGCAGCGATTTTGGATGGTAAGAGGCGGGGAGCGAACCTGCAACCCTCAGGTTTCTGGCACTGTTGCTCTACCCTCTACGCCATGCCGCCCCGGGTAAGTGCGCCTAACCTGAATCTCGCCATATCCTTGTAGTTCGCTGAGCTCCACATAAGGATCTGGGACTTCTCAATCGGAGATGTATTTCAGAAGGCGGGGCCTTGTAAAAAAATCATTGTATGTGATTGGATAAACCACTTGTCCGTTATCTTGAATGACGTGCTACTACAACCACTCACATCGAAATCAAACCGTGACGCTGATGAGAGCGACGCTGGGACATATTGGATAACAACAGAGCGAAAAGTTAGAAAACGTTTACTGAAACAACGCAGCAATGTCAGTAGACGATTGATGTCGCAAAACAGTTGCGATAGCAGAATCAATGTCAGTACATGACTCCTAGCTGCGTGCCGCCATTGTTGTTTAAATGAAGGACCACAAAGCGGAGAGAAGGCAGGATCTGCCCAAATTCCAGACACCGCTCTCTTGAACTCTTTTACGAACCTCTTTTTTGAAGTCTTTTACGAACCTTTCTTTGAACTGTTTTACAACCTTTTCTGTGAAGTGTTTACGACCTTTTCTTTTGAACTGTTCTATAAACAAAGGCAACGCTGTTTACGACCCATGTCCCTTTGGAAGCAGCTGTTGCCATGTGGTCAGGGAAAGTCCAAATAAAGGAGGAGGCGTACAATCTTTCGCCAGAGCGTGCTGGAGACTGTACAAGAGTACAGGCCAGACGTTTCTCCTCAAATTGAGCCAAATTGAATTCGGTCTCTGTTTTATTATTTACTTCTTGTCTTGTTTAACAGATGTCATCAGAGTTTGAACCTGACAGCTACTGTGGCAACACTGGTAAGGATACACTTCCAGATCACAGGTGACTATCACGCCCACATTTTTCCGTGCATGCCTACTAGGTCGCGTTGCGCCGGCGAACAGAGGGGGGAAGGGGGTCTTAAACGACCATTGTGTGTCTGTGAGGACACGGATAAGGTTAGGTGGGATTTAGTGTAGAAGGGGCCTCAGTTTGTTTGTACAAATGCAGACAACACCTGGGCGTTGTCACTTTGCTCAATGGATTCGGTTGACCTCCAACCCCTGATCTCTACTCCTACCGGGGGGGCTCCTACCAGATGTTGTTATTGTGTTTGAAATTCCTCCTAAAATCCAACTGCTGCTGTCCTTTAAATTCCGCAATGTCCTGGGGCAGGCGAAAAGCCCCCACTCTCTGGAGCGCTTGTGCGCTCGACCTAAGAATAATTTTTAAGGATTCTGTGACCAAATACAAATACATGCTACTTACTTTATTTAGATAGAGTTGCAACAAGCAAATGGCTCCAATTCAATCAAATGGTCTAAATATAAATACAAACATTGAGACGCTTGAACCAGCAAAAGAAGAAATATATGACTTTACTGTTCAACTTTTTATATTTCACATTATAGATTATAGTAGACCAGTGTTTTTCAACCACTGTGTGCCGTGAGATACAGTCTGGTGTGCCGTGGGAGAATATCTAATTTCACCTATTTGGGGTAAAAATATTTTTTGCAAACCAGTAATTATAGTCAGCAAATTATGTGTTGTTGTTGAGTGTCTGTGCTGTCTAGAGCTCGGCAGAGTAACCGTGTAATACTCTTCCATGTCAGTAGGCGGCAGCCGGTAGCTAATTGCTTGGTACTTGTCAGAAACAGCGGGAGGCAGTGTGCAGGTAAAAAGGTATCTAATGCTTAAACCAAAAATAAACAAAAGGTGAGTGCCCCTAAGAAAAGGCATTGAAGCTTAGGGATGGCTATGCAGAACGAAACTAAAACTGAACTGTCTACAAAGTAAACAAAAACAGAATGCTGGACGACAGCAAAGACTTACTGTGGAGCAAAGACGGCGTCCACAATGTACATCCGAACACGACATGACAATCAGTCCCCACAAAGAAGGATAAAAACAACTGAAATATTCTTGATTGCTAAAACAAAGTAGATGTGGGGAATATCGCTCAAAGGAAGACATGAAACTGCAACAGGAACATATCAAAACAAGAGAAAAAGCCACCAAAATAGGAGCGCAAGACAATAACTAAAACCCTACGCACAGGAAAACGGCAAAAAACTCAAAATAAGTGATGGTGTGATGTGACAGGTCGTGACAGTACACCTACTTTGAGACAAGAGCTATAGTGATGCATGCTTGGTTATGGTTTAAAGTCATATCCAACAATTGCGACAACGACTTTTTACCGTCAACTGAGTTTCGTTTTTTAATTATTTCTGCTGGTGGTGTGCCTGCGGATTTTTTCAACGCAAAAAATGTGCCTTGGCTCAAAAAAGGTTGAAAAACACTATAGTAGACAACAGAGTGTCTTATGAAGCATTCGGATTTAAAAGGTCTCTGATTCAGAGGCATACGTTTCAAGTGTATTGTGGACAACGTCACAGCAAAGTGAATGCACCATTAACCCGTTACATAACACACACAGAGAGAGAATAACGTGTAACTGTTTGCGACAAATTGGTTCTATATACCAGTGGTTTTCTTGTGGTACTCTGTGATTTAAGGAGGATTAGGGATTCTTTACACTGCACCATTTTAGCAAGTAAATCATATGTTATTTCAATAGCGCATGAGTGCAAAGTACCTCACAGCTCTAAAATCAACATTCAAAGTTGAAGCGCACAAATTAAACTGCAGGCGGTCAATTGATGATTCACTTAGGGGTGACAACGATGTGAAATAAAAGTCCATGGGACACAAAAGCATTAATGTTCATCTTTTAGCTTGCTTTGGCAAAATATGTTTTAGTAATCTCGTGTCTAAACCACATTAGTCTAAGTGTTTTTGTAGAGTTCCTCTTTCTCATCTGTCTGGAGCCTGGGTTTCGTCCAAAGATAACGAACATTTTATGGCCCTGATACATTCTTGGAGTCAAAGACTGTTGTTTTGTAATCTGTATTAGCTCAAGCTTCCCTCCTTGTCTAACGGACCCTTCACTCAACTCCTGTTGTCTCTCCTCTTTCATAGCATTAGGATCTGAAAGTTTTTTTCCCTCTCTCTTGCCATTCTCTAAATTCTGTTAGTAGCGTAACCTTATTTGCTCTGATGTTTATTTGAGAGCTGAAATAGACACTTAAAGGACCTTGGCTTTCTCTGAGCGAACAGGTTTTATCCTGCCCGCAGAATGAGTTTGCCAAGTATGAAAATAAACCTGAATTTTTTTAATGAAAGAAACTGCTGTTCTAAATGTGTCCACTGGATGTCGCAATAGCAATTTTTTGTATCTCTATAGATGATGCTATATATGTACAAAATAAACCACATGATGTTAGTACATCAGTCGAGGAAAAATGATTAAACATCATAAATAACATCCTGTAATTTGATTTTGACATATTTTTTTTAATCTTAATTAACACCAATGAGTTGACTGATGAACATTATCACACAGATTATTCAGAAAATATAAATACCGACAAATAAAGTATGCATTCCATTAACCGCAACAGGTAATTAAATAAATAAAAAACAAGATTAAGATTTGTACATATTCAGAATGTGCTTGTTCTATTTTTAAACACAGAAAACAATCTGAAGTGGTCTTTATTTTTAAGTTATCGTGCCGTGATTTTACCAGTCCAGGCCCACTTGGGAGTAGATTTTTTTCCAAGTGGCCCCCCGATTTAAAATGAGTTTGACACCCCTGCTCTAAGGAATAGGGAAACAATCCAAAACAAGCTCAGAGTAAAAGACAATGTTTTGTCATTTCACATTTAAAAAGGCATAAAGATGTTTGATGGCTCCATTTAGTTACAGTATTTTCACTTGGTGCACCGAGGCCATACTGGTCCAGCCACCTTATGTAACAACTACCAAACAAACTGTGCTAAACATTCTCACGCTAATACATATATTGTGGAGAAACCAGACCTCAACCAAGCCCTATCTCCCAATAGTAGGGAATCCTTTAAAAAATCCTAAATTCAGACAGTAATCCGAATCACCCCCAAAATCACTAAAAAAAAAGCACTTGGAGAACCCAGACCTCAACCAAGCCCTATCTCCCAATAGTAGGGAATCCTTTAAAAAATCCTAAATTCAGACAGTAATCCGAATCACTCCCAAAATCAGATCATTGTTATCCCATTTCTGACATATTCTGAAAGTTTCATCAAAATACGTCCGTAACTTTTTGTCGTGGTTTAACTCTTATCTTACTGACAGGATGCAATGCGTCTCCCATAATAATGTGACCTCGGACTATGTTAAGGTAACGTGCGGAGTTCCTCAGGGTTCGGTTCTTGGCCCTGCACTCTTTAGTACTTACATGCTGCCGCTAGGCGACATCATACGCAAATACGGTGTTAGCTTTCATTGTTATGCTGATGACACCCAACTCTACATGCCCCTAAAGCTGACCAACACGCCGGATTGTAGTCAGCTGGAGGCGTGTCTTAATGAAATTAAACAATGGATGTCCGCTAACTTCTTGCAACTCAACGCCAAGAAAACGGAAATGCTGATTATCGGTCCTGCTAAACACCGACATTTATTTAATAATACCACCTTAACATTTGACAACCAAACAATTACACAAGGCGAATCAGTAAAGAATCTGGGTATTATCTTCCACCCAACTCTCTCGTTTGAATCACACATTAAGAGTGTTACTAAAACGGCCTTCTTTCATCTCCGTAATATCGCTAAAATTCGTTCTATTTTATCCACTAGCGACGCTGAGATCATTATTCATGCGTTCGTTACGTCTCGTCTCGACTACTGTAACGTATTATTTTCGGGTCTCCCTATGTCTAGCATTAAAAAATTACAGTTGGTACAAAATGCGGCTGCTAGACTTTTGACAAGAACAAGAAAGTTTGATCATATTACGCCTATACTGGCTCACCTGCACTGGCTTCCTGTGCACTTAAGAAGTGACTTTAAGGTTTTACTACTTACGTATAAAATACTACACGGTCTAGCTCCGTCCTATCTTGTCGATTGCATTGTACCATATGTCCCGGCAAGAAATCTGCGTTCAAAGAACTCCGGCTTATTAGTGATTCCCAGAGCCCAAAAAAAGTCTGCGGGCTATAGAGCGTTTTCTATTCGGGCTCCAGTACTATGGAATGCCCTCCCGGTAACAATTAGAGATGCTACCTCAGTAGAAGCATTTAAGTCCCATCTTAAAACTCATTTGTATACTCTAGCCTTTAAATAGCCCCCCTGTTAGACCAGTTGATCTGCCGTTTCTTTTCTTTTCTCCTCTGCTCCTCTTTTCCTTGAGGGGGGGGGGCACAGGTCCGGTGGCCATGGATGAAGTGCTGGCTGTCCAGAGTCGGGACCCGGGGTGGACCGCTCGCCTGTGCATCGGCTGGGAACATCTCTACGCTGCTGACCCGTCTCCGCTCGGGATGGTGTCCTGCTGGCCCCACTATGGACTGGACTCTTACTATTATGTTGGATCCACTATGGACTGGACTCTCACAATATTATGTCAGACCCATTCGACATCCATTGCTTTCGGTCTCCCCTAGAGGGGGGGGGGTTACCCACATATGCGGTCCTCTCCAAGGTTTCTCATAGTCATTCACATCGACGTCCCACTGGGGTGAGTTTTTCCTTGCCCGTATGTGGGCTTTGTACCGAGGATGTCGTTGTGGCTTGTGCAGCCCTTTGAGACACTTGTGATTTAGGGCTATATAAATAAAGATTGATTGATTGATTGATTGATTTTTAAGTAGAGATGTCGGCTAATAGCTTTTTTGCCGATATCCGATATATCGATATTGTCCATCACTTAATAACCCACACCGATATATACAGTCGTGGAATTAACACATTATTATGCCTAATTTTGTTGTGATGCCCTGCTGGATGCATTAAACAATGTAACAAGGTTTTCCAAAATAAATCAGCTCAAGTTATGGAAAAAAATGCCAACATGGCACTGCCATATTTATTATTGAAGTCACAAAGTGCATTTTTTTTTTTTTACATGCCTCAAAACAGCAGCTTGGAATTTGGTACATGCTCTCCCTGAGAGAGCATGGGGAGGTTGAGGTGAGCGGGGTTGGGGGGTGGCAGGGTTGAGGTGGGTGGGGTGAGGGGGTTAGGGTAGCGGGGGGTGTATATTGTAGCGTCCCGGAAGAGTTAGTGCTGCAAGGGGTTCTGGGTATTTGTTCTGTTGTGTTTATGTTGTGTTACGGTGCGGATGTTCTCCCAAAATGTGTTTGTCATTCTTGTTTGGTGTGGGTTCACAGTGTGGCGCATATTTGTAACAGTGTCAAAGTTGTTTATACGCCACCCTCAGTGTGACCTGTATGGCTGTTGACCAAGTATGCATGGCATTCACTTGTGTGTGTGAAAAGCCGTAGATATTGTGTGACTGGGCCGGCACGCAAAGGCAGTGCCTTTAAGGTTTATTGGCGCTCTGTACTTCTCCCTACGTCCGTGTACACAGCGGCGTTTTAAAAAGTCATACATTTTACTTTTTGAAACCGATACCGATCATTTTGAAATCGATACCGATATTTTCCGATATTACATTTTAAAGCATTTATCGGCCGATAATATCGGCAGTCCGATATTATCGGACATCTCTAGTTTTAAGCGATATATAGCAGAATGAAAGAAAGAGTGAAACCCAAATCAGTCATCCACAATACAAAACAATACCATTTGTTCAGACCATGTTTAAGAAAACACAAAAAAAAACAACAATTAAACATGTCCAAGAAGGAGTAGGAGGAAGCCAATCTAATTTGATTCAACCCGTCCCATATGTCTGTGTGTGATATGGTATCAGTTAATGTTCTTCAACAGTTCTTCTTCTTTGTGATTATAAACTTTATACTTGACACGTACTTGTAACATTTTTAAGTTCTTTACTTGAACTATTCCAAAATGAAATTCTATTTACAGGCACGCTTTCAATGTTTTGCGTACATACTAGGGTTGTACGCGATACTAATGAATCATATTGCTGAGGAAACAAGTCCATGGCAGAAAACCAACAAATTTAGCTGAACTGCACCAATTTTGTCAAGAGGAGTGGTCAAAAATGAACCTAGAAGCTCAATGCAAAAGTGCCTTATTGCATTGAAACTTGCCAAGGGACATGTAACCAAATATTAACATTGCTGTATGTATACTTTTGACATCTTCACATCTTCAGTAGACCCAGGCCCGGCCCTAACCAATCTGGCGCCCTAGGCAAGATTTTAGGTGGCGCCCCCCCACATCGGCAGTGAAGTGTATATACTCACAAGAACCCGAATAGCTTTGTCTTTGACCTTTTTTTTTTACTTACAACTATACCTAATATATAAAGGGGTGGAAAAGTGACTATTACCTGCAGGGCAAACATTAGCTGACCAGAAGCCAATAACAATGTAAACAAAAAACACCTGCTTAAAAGATCTAATACAAACATTTATATGCACGTACAACACTTAGAACTTTTAGCATATCAGTATGTGGAATTAAATTATGGAATGGATTAAGTAAAGAAGTTAAAAATTGTACTGATATGATCCAGTTTAAGAGGTTGTTCAAAATAATAGTGCTTACAGAGTACAAAGAAGAAGAATTATGAGAAATACTTTCAACCTTATTGAAAATAAGATATTCTTCATCTCAGTATGTTAATAATCACTGAATTAATTAATTAATTACATATTACAAAACTAATTCATAGATTTTATTTTATTATATAAAAAGGTCAGTAAATGATTCTATATATTTGTAAACGCTTTGAAGTGGGAAAGGGGTTTGCTTTGCTTCTTCCTACTCCTTTTCGGGCATGATGTAAAATGAAATGATATGAAATTGTGTGATGTGTTATGATGTAAGTGTGTTCATGTTCGAAATAAACTAAAGAAAGAAAGAAATGTCCCTGAGGAATGTAAGGTGGGAGTACTGTAATTACCTAACGTCACATTATTATTTTCCATAACAATTTAGCCCCCTCCACAATATTAACCCGACGTTAAAACAGAACTAGCTATTTATTGATTAGCAATTGCCGAATCATGTAACATTAGCTTAATGCTAAAAAGCCAGGTTACTATCACATTCTGTAACAGACAAATAATTTCATGTAGGCTAACGTTACCTACCTGCTACCTCTCTCTTTTCTCGTTTCTCCTCCTCTTCTTTTCTCTTTTTTCTTCCATGGGCACCTGACAGTTTTGGCATCTTCTGTTGATTTTTTGATGTGGTGACGTCCAAAAAGAGTCATGATACGGAAAGGGAGGGGGCGCACCGTGCGGGGGGAGGAGGGGCGTAATGTTGTAACAAATAATATTTCTATTAAATAGGCTTTACTTTGCATTTTAATTAACGTGGGATTATTTTTTGTATTTAGAAATAATAGTACCAACTTCTTTTTTTTTTTTTTTTTTCTCCAACATTTGTGGCACTGGCGTGGCGCCCCCTGATGGACGGCGCCCTTAGCATTTGCCTATACGGCCTATGCCACGGGCCGGCCCTGAGTAGACCCATAATAAATTCATAAAAGAACCAAACTTCATGAATGTTTTTTGTGACAATCAAGTATGTGCTCCAATCACTCTATCACAAAAAAATAAGAGTTGTAGAAATTATTGGAAACTCAAGACAGCCATGACATTAAGTCCTTCACAAGTGTATGTAAACTTTTGACCACGACTGTGTCATGACTTGGTCCTGGGGTTTAGTTTTTCTCGAAGGCAATGGAAAGTTGGCTCGGGCGAGACGGGAATGCAGGTACATTTTTATTTAAACTACAAAAAAAGGAAGTAAACAAAAGGTGCGCACAATGGCGGGGAACAAGCTATGAAATCAAATACTTGCACAAAGGCAAAAACTATGAACAACAAAAAACACTAACTTTGGCAATAATAAACAAAACTTACTTGGCATGGACAAAAAGGAGCAGCGTGAACGATGGACATGAAAAAAGAGTCAGAAATGTGCAGAAGCATAAATGTGGAGATGTCACCAGAAAGACAAACTGAAAACACTGAACTTAAATACTACAGACATGATTAACGAAAACAGGTGCGTGACTCAAAACGTGAAACAGGTGCGTGACGTGACAGGTGAAAACTAATGGGTTGCTATGGTGATAAACAAGAGTGCACAATGAGTCCAAATGTGGAACAGGTGAAACTAATGGGTAATCCTGGAAACAAGACAAGGGAGTGAAAAGCCAGAAACTAAGGAGTCCAATAACTAAACAAAACATGACTAAGACAAAACATGATTACACAGACATGACAGACTGTAAGTGTGCATAACAGCTACATAAAGTGCACATCAGGATATTCATATTGTCAGACTACCTTTGACGTATTACAGTTTCTAACATTGCATTCTGAGTCATTTCCTGTTAATTGATTGTTTCTGTAATTAAACTGATCTGGCGACGGGTTGAACATCGTAAACAAGCGTCTGCGTGAATCACCGAGGTAAATTTGTGGCGGAAAATATCACCGCTCACTTGGCATTCGTGAGTCGTCTCGCACAACACCACCTGCATCGCATATGCATCGACATTTTTAATGAGAATCCTGACATCTATTGAAAAAAGAAAAAGATCTCGGGATGATTTGTTTGTTCACCGGTGAGACATGTTAATTGCATCCATTTTCAGGAATAGAAAGGTTTCAGCTGTTCACCTGTTCATTACAGAACTTGGGTCAATACATTATGAGCCTGTTTGTGAATATTAGCTCTTCAGAGAAGACAAACAAATGTACTGATTATCATTTGTAAGGCTTCTGCGATACACGCTGCTGCTCCACACATGCCATACTCACCATATTCCACCCTTCATGAACGTAAAATATATATGTTTAGACCATACTTGCCAACCTTGAGACCTCCGATTTCGGGAGGTGGGGTGTGGGGTGTGGGGGCGTGGTCGGGGTGGCGCGGGGCGTGGTTAAGAGGGGAGGAGTAAATTGACAGCTAGAATTCACCAAGTCAAGTATTTCTTACATATATATATATATATATATATATATATATATATATATGTATGTGTGGGAAAAAAATCACAAGACTATTTCATCTCTACAGGCCTGTTTCATGAGGGGGGGTACCCTCAATCGTCAGGAGATTTTAATGGGAGCATTCGCGTACCATGGTTTATATAGGGTACAGAGTGGGTGGGTACAGGCTGGCCTAGGGGCGTGGTGATTGGCTCATGTGTTACCTAGGAGGTGTTTCCGTCTATGGCGGCATGTTGTTACAATTTCGCTGCGCTTGTTGAGGGATGACAGGTCTGGACGGTAAATAATAAACAGTTTCTCTTTCAAGCATAGGTTGCATCTTTTATTACCACTATTGTAAGGTGTGCTGGATGCAAGAATTTGCCATGTTATTGAATATTCAACATTATTGTCTTTGAGGTCCCAAATGTGTTTGCTGAGTTCTGTGGTATTTCGCAGGTTTTTGTTCCTGAAAGAAGCCTTGTGATTGTTCCATCTGGTTTTGAATTCTCCCTCGGTTAATCCTACATATGTGTCGGATGTGTTAATGTCCTTGCGTATTACCTTAGATTGGTAGACAACTGATGTTTGTAAGCATCCCCCGTTGAGAGGGCAATCAGGTTTCTTTCGACAGTTACATCCTTTGTTGGTTTTGGAGTCGCTCTGTCTGAGGGCCGACGGCTCATTTGCAATTGTTTTGTTGTGGTTTGAGATGATTTGTCGTATATTGTTCATGCAGCTGTAGCTCAATTTAATGTTGTTCTTGTTGAATACTTTTCTTAGGATGTTGTCTTTGGGAAAGTGTTTGTCAATCAGATTGAGGAATTTGTGTCCAATGTTCGTTGAGACGTTTTTGCTGTATGGGGGGTTGTACCAGATGATGTCGTTTCGTTTTCTGTTCTTTTTTGGCTGGTTTCCTGGCGTGGGTTCATAGGTGAGGGTGAAATTGTATCCGCTTAAGGGCTTTTTGGTACGGGGGGGTTGCTTGGTCAAATTCAGCTTTGCTAGATGACAGCATCGATAGCCTTTTATTGATTCCGGTAGGTATTCTTTTCGTGGTGGTGGGTGGGTGGTTGCTGTCATGGTGCACGTATTGGAGTGTTGTGTTGGGTTTCGTGAATGGTTGGTAGCTGTTATTTCTCAGGTTGAAAGTGACGTCAATATATATATATATATATATATATATATATATATATATATATATATATATATACATATATATATCCTGAAAATATGCAAACAAAACTGTGTTTAGATAATTGATACTTCAAACTTGCATAAATAAATATTAAGGAATATAACATAACTTCAAAATGTAATGAATAAAATGCTAAAGGTGTTGATAAACAAGCAATTATTTTAATGATTAAATATAGTCATTTTAAATGAATTATTATGATAATTTAAAATTAATTATTTCAAATATGTTTATTTTAATGTATAATTATATGGCAGGATGTAATAAGGAGTCAGGAAAAAATAGAAATAAAAATACAATTAATTTTGATGTTTTTAGCAAAATATAGTAAAAATGTATTTGTTTTTTTAATAAACAAATATATTTATTTTTAGGTAAGATGATGGGGGCGTGGCCTTCAGCTCCGGCTGAAAATCGGGAGACTTTCGGGAGAATATTTGTCCCGAGAGGTTTTCGGGTGAGGCGCTGAATTTCGGGACTCTCCCGGAAAATTCGGGAGGGTTGGCAAGTATGGTTTAGACTTGTACACGCAATAATTACAATTACTTAATGAGAACGATTAGTATGATTACAATTTTTGACCTGAAAATCCCACATTTCAACAAACTGCCAGAAATTGGGTCTTACAATTCTACTGGCAGAACCAATGTTTCTGGTAATTAATATACAGAGCTGTTTGAATGCAAAAAAAAAATAAGTAGCTTGGACTCTGCAGGTAGAAATTGTAATATCACCCAAAAATGTCCACCTAAAGTACGACACCAACGCAAAACATACATTAGTTGGTGATTCTATTGCCAAGGACACTGTCATGTCTGTGTGATCATGTTTTGTTTTAGTCATGTTCGGTTTTGTTTTTGGACTTTTTGTGCACTTTTGTTTGTTTTGTCACCATAGCAACCATTAGTTTCACCTGGTTCACATCTTTATGTCACGCAACTGTCTCATGTTTTCACATTTTGAGTCACGCACCTGCTGTCACTATTATTTAAGCTTCCAGTTGCCAGGCTGTCTTTCTGGCGACATCACACTTTATCATCACTCTGCTTCATGCCATGTCCACAGTTCCATGCCAAGTAAGTTTTTGTTTCTTGTTCATAGTTTTCCGCCTTTGTGTGCGCCTTTTGTTTTCATAGCCAAATTGTTTTACCTCCGCTGTGAGCGCCTTTTGTTTATACCTTTTTGAGCCTTTTGAGTTTGAATATGAAACATGTACTCACACTCACGTCTTGCCCGAGCCAACTTTCCGTTGCATTCTGGGAAAACAAACCCCAAGGACCAAGTCTTGACAGACACAGGGTTTGCCAAAGGATTATTTTGTAAACCCTTGTTTTTAAATGTTCTTACTGTTTGTATAATTTCACTTTAATGTACACTTAAAATAAATATGGAAATTGGATTTCTGCGGCCTATAGAGCGTTTTCTATTCGGGCTCCAGTACTCTGGAATGCCCTCCCGGTAACATTTAGAGATGCTACCTCAGTAGAAGCATTTAAGTCCCATCTTAAAACTCATTTGTATACTCTAGCTTTTAAATAGACCCCCTTTTTAGACCAGTTGATCTGCCGTTTCTTTTCTTTTCTCCTCTGCCCCCCTCTCCCTTGTGGAAGGGGGTGGCACAGGTCCGGTGGCCATGGATGAAGTGCTGGCTGTCCAGAGTCGGGACCCGGGGTGGACCGCTCGCCTGTGCATCGGTTGGGGACATCTCTGCGCTGCTGACCCGTCTCCGCTCGGGATGGTCTCTTGCTGGCCCCACTATGGACTGGACTCTCACTATTCGGTTAGATCCACTATGGACTGGACTTTCACAATATTATGTTAGACCCACTCGACGTCCATTGCATCCGGTCTCCCCGGGGGGGGGGGGGGGGGGGGTCACCCACATCTGCGATCCTCTCCAAGGTTCCTCATAGTCATTCTTATCGACGTCCCACTGGGTTGTGAGTTTTTCCTTGCCCTTATGTGGGATCTGAACCAAGGATGTTGTTGTGGCTTGTGCAGCCTTTTGAGACACTTTGTGATTTAGGGCTATATAAATAATCATTGATTGATTGATTGATTGATGATTTCATCTACTGTATTCTCCGGACTATAGAGCGCACCGGTATAGAAGCCGCACCCACTCAATTTTACAAAAAAATGTTTTTTCCATTTATAAAATGGATGTAATTAACATGTCTTAACGGATATTGTGGCCGAACAGCTCACATTTTGTTTCATCTGACAACAGAACTTTCCTCCAGAAGGTCTTATTTTTGTCCATGTGATGTCAGATGAAACAAAAACCACAATACCCAGCAATATTTTTGGAGGAGCAAAGGTGATGCCTTTAATCCCAGGAACACCATACCTACCGTCAAGCATGGTGGTGGCAGTATTATGATCTGGGTCTGTTTTGCTGCCAATGGAACTGGTGCTATACAGAGAGTAAATGGGACAATGAAAAAGGAGGATTACCTCCAATTTCTTCAGGACAACCTAAAATCATCAGCCCGGAGGTTGGGTCTTGGGCGCAGTTGGGTGTTCCAACAGGACAATGACCCCAAACATACGTCAAAAGTGGTCAAGAAATGGCTAAATCAGGCTACAATTAAGGTTTTAGAATGGCCTTCCCAAAGTCCTGACTTAAATGTGTGGACAATGCTGAAGAAACAAGTCCATGTCAGAAAACCAACACATTTAGCTGAACTGCACCAATTTTGTCAAGAGGAGTGGTCAGAAATTCAACCAAAAGCTTGCCAGAAGCTTGTGGATGGCTACCAAAAGCGCCTTTTTGTAGTGAAACTTGCCAAGAGACATGTAACCAAATATTAACATTGCTATATGTATACTTTTGACCCAGCAGATGTGTTCACATTTTCAGTAGACCCATAATAAATTCATAAAAGAACCAAACTTCATGAATATTTTTTGTGACCAACAAGCATGTGCTCCAATCACTCTATCACAAAAAAACAAGAGTTGTAGAAATTATTGGAAACTCACATTTGACCGCGACTATATATATGTTGAGTATATATTATTTTACATACTTTATTTGTTTCCAAACGGGGCCTGTAACACAGCAGTAAAACAGCTAATCAAACAAAACAGAAGTCATCGTCATGGACCCAACAGCTGCAGATTGATTGATTGATTTAAACTTTTATTAGTAGATTGCACAGTACAGTACATATTTCGTACAATTGTCCTCAAACAAAAAACATTAAAACAAAAAAAAAATATTTTCCCCCCATCTTTTTCCATTTTCAATCCTTTTTTAAAAAATGCTCCAGGGAGCCACTAGGTGGCACTAAAGCGTCGACCCCCGTCCTACACAAACAGATTTGGATATTGAGCTTTTCGGCATAAGGACATCTACACAAACTGACCTTTAACACAGTTACCGTAACATTTGGTATAAAAAATTTAAAAAAAAGTCCAAAATGAACAATGTGAGTGTGAATGTTGTCTATCTGTGTTGGCCCTGTGATGAGATGGCGACTTGTCCAGGGTGTACCCCGCCTTCCGCCTGAGTGCAGCTCAGATAGGCTCCAGCACCCCCTCCGCGACCCCGAAAGGGACAAGCGGTAGAAAATGGATTGATGGAATATTGAGAATTTATCTTGTGTTATTTTTATTTGGCACCTTGTTGGTACTTTTTTGTAATACCCATCCTGTTCCAACACAGTTTGCTCAGAATCAGACTGTGTTGACCTTTTCCCTTGTCCTGTCATGTCATAAAAGAATTAGACACACCGTTAGGCTAATTTGAATTAATCAGTGTACTCAGATATATGATTTCTACATTTTAATGTCGGAATGAGTTAGAATCATTAATGTCCAGATAATGAATCACTCTTTGTCATGATCAGTGTGTGTATTATAATCTTCAAATAAGTGAGTGGAACGTAAAACTGACCAAGTCTGGAGCCTGTTTTGGATGCACAGACTGAGACAACAATTTTTCGAAACATGCAATCTTATTTTTTTTTTTTAATGTTAAAATATTAAAGAGGTAATTGTGATGTTGTGGTTTAGTTTGTTGGCCAACGTCAAAATACTTTCCCTGGCAGAAGAAGCATAAACTATTGCTCTGGCTTGTAAAGAGACATATTATTGTTATTTGAGTGTATAAATATGTGTATCTCCTGTTTTACAAACCCCGTTTCCATATGAGTTGGGAAATTGTGTTAAATGTAAATATAAACGGAATACAATGATTTGCAAATCCTTTTCAACCCATATTCAATTGAATGCACTACAAAAACAACATATTTGATGTTCAAACTCATAAACTTTATTATTTTTTTTTGCAAATAATACTTAACTTAGAATTTCATGGCTGCAACACGTGCCAAAGTAGTTGGGAAAGGGCATGTTCACCACTGTGTTACATGGCCTTTTCTTTTAACAACACTCAATAAACGATTGGGAACTGAGGAAACTAATAGTTGAAGCTCTGAAAGTGGAATTCTTTCCCATTCTTGTTTTATGTAGAGCTTCAGTCGTTCAACAGTCCGGGGTCTCCGCTGTCGTATTTTACGCTTCATAATGCGCCACACATTTTCGATGGGAGACAGGTCTGGACTGCAGGCGGGCCAGGAAAGTACACACAATTTTTTTTTTACGAAGCCACGCTGTTGTAACACGTGCTGAATGTGGCTTGGCATTGTCTTGCTGAAATAAGCAGGGGCATCCATGAAAAAGACGGCGCTTAAATGGCAGCATATGTTGTTCCAAAACCTGTATGTACCTTTCAGCGTTAATGGTGCCTTCACAGATGTGTAAGTTACCCATGTCTTGGGCACTGATGCACCTCCATACCATCACAGATGCTGGCTTTTCAACTTTGCGTCGATAACAGTCTGGATGGTTCGCTTCCCCTTTGGTCCGGATGACACGATGTCGAATATTTCCAAAAACAATTTGAAATGTGGACTCGTCAGACCACAGAACACTTTTCCACTTTGCATGAGTCCATCTTAGATGGTCTCGGGCCCAGAGAAGCCGGCGGCGTTTCTGGATGTTGCTGATAAATGGCTTTGGCTTTGCATAGTAGAGCTTTAACTTGCACTTACAGATGTAGCGACCAACTGTATTTAGTGACAGTGGTTTTCTGAAGTGTTCCTGAGCCCATGTGGTGATATCCTTTAGATATTGATGTCGGTTTTTGATACAGTGCTGTCTGAGGGATCGAAGGTCACGGTCATTCAATGTTGGTTTCCGGCCATGCCGCTTACGTGCTGTGATTTCTCCAGATTCTCTGAACCTTTTGATGATATTATGGACCGTAGATGTTGAAATCCCTACATTTCTTGCAGTTGCACTTTGAGAAACGTTGTTCTTAAACTGTTTGACTATTTGCTCACGCAGTTGTGGACAAAGGGGTGTAGCTCGCCCCATCCTTTCTTGTGAAAGACTGAGCATTTTTTGGGAAGCTGTTATTATACTCAATCATGGCACCCGCCTGTTCCCAATTAGCCTGCACACCTGTGGGATGTTCCAAATAAGTGTTTGATGAGCATTCCTCAACTTTATCAGTATTTATTGCCACCTTTCCCAACTTCTTTGTCACGTGTCGCTGGCATCAAATTCTAAAGTTAATGATTATTTCCAAAAAGAAAAATGTTTATCAGTTTGAACATCAAATATGTTGTCTTTGTAGCATATTCAACTGAATATGGGTTGAAAATGATTTATGCAAATCATTGTATTCCGTTTATATTACATCTAACACAATTTCCCAACTCACATGGAAACAGGGTTTGTAGTTTGAAAATATTTTAGAGCGTTTACTAATGATAAGGGCAAAACAGGGGTTGCACTTCACTTCTGGTTTACCTGAAGCCACTTCTGTAGAAGAAACATTTTAAAGTTAAACGTTAAAGTCCCAACGATAGTCACACACACACTAGGTGTGGTGACATGATCCTCTGCATTTGACCCATCCCCTTGTTGCACCCCCTGGGAGGTGAGGGGAGCAGTGAGCAGCAGCGGTGGCCGCGCTCGGGAATCATTTTTGGTGATTTAACCCCCAATTCCAACCCTTGATGCTGAGTGCCAAGCAGGGAGGTAATGGGTCCCGTTTTTATAGTCTTTGATTTAAGATTTTGTATTTAGGTGCTGATTGAAGTAGACGTCAGACGCCTTTCATTTATTTCCTTCCTTCTGTAGTTCTATTTTGGACTTTTGGTTTTCAAAGCGTAGGACGACAAGAGGCTTTGACTCATCCATTCGAGGGAGGCTGCAACACACTGAGATGTTTGTTTTTTGTTTAATAGACTACATTTCAAAGAACTGAAGGAGCTGTCTCTCTCCTGTTTGCAGATCCTCGTTTTGGCATACGGGCAAGGTTTGACATGAAGCCCAGACATAATCATTTCCTCCAATCGTGTGTATTGTTCCACGCTGTCAATCCATTTTCAAAGTGTTCAATGACTTTATCAATTATCAGATATTTTTGTTGTCTTTATTTCATCTACAAGTTTTTTTAAATGTTGTTAGCTGCTTCGTGTCGCTGACAGGAAGTTTGGCGAATTGTCTTCTTTCCTTGTCTCTTACTTTGGAACCATTGTTGCTTGTTTCTGTATTGATCTTGTTGCCGAAATAAAAACTTCAAAACTCCTAGCTTTAAAGGGGAACATTATCACTAGACCTATGTAAGCGTCAATATATACCTTGATGTTGCAGAAAAAAGACCATATATTTTTTTAACCGATTTCTGAACTCTAAATGGGTGAATTTTGGCGAATTAAACGCCTTTCTATTATTCGCTCTCGGAGCGATGACGTCACAACGTGACGTCACATCGGGAAGCAATCCGCCATTTTCTCAAACACCGAGTAAAATCAGCTCTGTTATTTTCCGTTTTTTCGACTGTTTTCCGTACCTTGGAGACATCATGCCTCGTCGGTGTGTTGTCGGAGGGTGTAACAACACGAACAGGGACGGATTCAAGTTGCACCAGTGGCCCAAAGATGCGAAAGTGGCAAGAAATTGGACGTTTGTTCCGCACACTTTACCGACGAAAGCTATGCTACGACAGAGATGGCAAGAATGTGTGGATATCCTGCGACACTCAAAGCAGATGCATTTCCAACGATAAAGTCAAAGAAATCTGCCGCCAGACCCCCATTGAATCTGGCGGAGTGTGTGAGCAATTCAGGGACAAAGGACCTCGGTAGCACGGCAAGCAATGGCGGCAGTTTGTTCCCGCAGCTGAGCAAGCTAAACCCCCCTGGATGTCTTTTCTCACACCATCCCTTATGCCACCGAAGATGATCAAGAGAAGAATATCGACCCTAGCTTCCCTGGCCTGCTGACATCAACTCCAAAACTGGACAGATCAGCTTTCAGGAAAAGAGAGCGGATGAGGTATGTCTACAGAATATATTTATTGATGAAAATTGGGCTGTCCGCACTCTCAAAGTGCATGTTGTTGCCAAATGTATTTCATATGCTGTAAACCTAGTTCAACCAATCGTTGGTTAGAAGGCGATCGCCAAATTCGTCCTCGCTTTCTCCCGTGTCGCTGGCTGTCGTGTCGTTTTCGTCGGTTTTGCTTGCATACGGTTCAAACCGATATGGCTCAATAGCTTCAGTTTCTTCTTCAATTTCGTTTTCGCTACCTGCCTCCACACTACAACCATCCCTTTCAATACATGCGTAATTTGTTGAATCGCTTGAGCCGCTGAAATCCGAGTCTGAATCCGAGCTAATGTCGCTATAGCTTGCTGTTCTATGCGCCATGTTTGTTTGTGTTGGCATCACTATGTGACGTCACAGGAAAATGGACGGGTGTATATAACGATGGTTAAAATCAGGCACTTTGAAGCTTTTTTTAGGGATATTGCGTGATGGGTTAAAATTTTGAAAAAAACTTCGAAAAATAAAATAAGCCACTGGGAACTGATTTGTAATGGTTTTAACCCTTCTGAAATTGTGATAATGTTCCCTTTTACGTTTCACGCTAAGATAGGAGTACTCTGAAATCGATTTGTTAGAAGTACGACCCCAGGTTCATTGAGTACTGGACCGACATCTTGTGACATAAATTACAGACTAACATCATGAACAGAATTTTAAAAAATAACAGTTTTCTGGCTTTTTCCCATTTTGGGTCGCCAATGCGAGACAACCGCATGAAGATTTAACTTATTGTATTTTCCGAACCTTAAGGCGCACTGTCAACAGGTGGTCTATTGGGGTCTATTAACCTCTTAAGGCCCAAGTTGTTTGTTTACATGGTTTTATTTATTTGTCTTTGCTATTTGGGCTTATTGGACCCTGATTAGAATAAAAACTAAAAATCATCTTTTGGTATGATGTACTTAGTCAATAAGTACACAAACGTGTACTTCATGTGTAGTGGCATGCTAATTTTTATTTTTACACTTTTTTTTTTCCAAATTCCACTGTATGTTATACTCTTCTGACACCACCAGATAGCAGTATAAGTGTCCATATGTCGGCATAAGACCCCAATTCAGTAGTGTACACAATTTTGGAAATAAGAGCCAAAAGGTGCTGTCCACGCATGTGGCCACTAAGGCCTTTAGAGGTTAAAGGTGTCATATTCTGATTTTTTTGTTCTACAATCAAAACACTTCCTTGTGGTCTACATCAGTGTTTTTCAACCACTGTGCCGCGGAGTGTGCCGTGAGATACAGTCTGGTGTGCCGTGGGAGATTGTCTAATTTCACCTATTTGGGTTAAAAATATTTTTTGCAAACTAGTAATTATAGTCTGCAAATGATGTGTTGTTGTTGAGTGTTGGTGCTGTCTAGAGCTCGGCAGAGTAACCGTGTAATACTCTTCCATATCAGTACGTGGCAGCCGGTAGCTAATTGCTCTGTAGATGAAGGAAACAGCGGAAGGCAGCGTGCAGGTAAAAAAGTGTCTTAATGCTTAAACCAAAAATAAACATTAGGTGAGTGCCCCTAAGAAAAGGCATTGAAGCTTAGGGAAGGCTGTGCAAAACGAAACTAAAACTGAACTGGCTACAAAATAAACAAAAACCGAATGCTGGACGCCAGCAAATACTTACTGTGGAGCAAAGACGGCGTCCACAAAGTACATCCGAACATGTCATGACGATCAACAATGTCCCCACAAAGAAGGATAAAAACCACTGAAATATTCTTGATTGCTAAAACAAAGTAGATGCGGGAAATATCGCTCAAAGGAAGACATGAAACTGCTGCAGGAAAATACCAAAAAAAGAGAAAAAGCTACCAAAGTAGGAGCGCAAGACAAGAAGTAAAACACTACACACAGGAAAACAGCAAAAAAGTCCAAATAAGTCAGGGTGTGATGTGACAGGTGGTGACAGTACACCTACTTTAAGACAAGAGCTATAGTGATGCATGCTTGGTTATGGTTTAAAGTCATATCCAACAATTGCGACAAATTAAATCAGGCCCCTAATCAAAGTTAAAACTGACTACACAACCTAATGTTTCTAAGTTGTACTTTTAACACAAATTTAAAAAAAAAAAAATCACAAAAAAACATACATTTTGTACAACTAATAAAGGTTTTATGACTGTGACAGTTTGACCTTAAA
>NC_084570.2:8350000-8382500 GCF_033978685.3 Nerophis lumbriciformis | reverse complement strand
TGGACTTTGAATATAGCCAATGTATGATCCTGTATCGACTTGGTATCGGATTGATACCTAAACTCGTGGTATCATCCAAAACTAATGTAAAGTATCAAACAACAGAAGAGTGATTATTACATTTTAACAGATGTGTAGATAGAACATGTTAAAACAGAAAATAAGCAGATATTAACAGTAAATGAACAATAATGTTGACAAAATAATAGAATGATAAATAACACAATACGTTACTGCATATGTCAGCAGACTAAATTACCAATAAAAGACAAGTTGTCTTGTATGTTCACTATTTTATTTAAGGACAAACTTGTCATAAGAAACATATGTTTAATGTACCCTAAGATTTTTTCTTTAAAATAAAGCCAATAATGACATTGTTTGCGGTCCCCTTTATTTAGAAAAGTACCAAAAAATACCGAATTACATTTTGATACCGGTACCAAAATATTGGTATCGGGACAACACTAGTTCTTACATGTGTCCTGGGCATGACGTTAAAGTGCATCCGGCAGTGGAGGCTCCTCTATGGGGGTCTTGGGGCACTAGGAGGTTAACCCCTTTACTACTGTTACCCCAGGTGGCCCTTGGCAAAGGCCTTGTACCTGACTGCCCCCTAGTATGGTGAACACCTCAACGGCGGAGCAGGTGGAAGACGGTAGATTTAAGAACTACCACAACGGCTGCGATGGCGAAGAAGGCTGCAGCAGAAAAGGGTCCGGGACTCCATGCCACTGGACCCTGACCCGATTCTGTCAAGGATCGTGTGCTGACTGTCTGTGCACCAGTCTCCCCACGTAAAACAAAGTCACGCACAGGCATCCTCCATAAAGGGATACACCCCTACCAGGAGGATCGCCATACTCGTTCGAGTGACCGCCGATGAGTTCTTACATATATATTTTTTTACTATACCATTTAAAACAGACAGCTTCGGAAATACAAGGTAAAGTTAAAGTCATGTGACTAGGGAAAGCTGCAAGATAATGACCGTTATCTATTTAAAAAGACAGTTCTGTCCAAGAATCGAATCAGATACAAAGGCAAACTCTTCACCGGGGCTCACCGATGGCAGCGAATAGAACAGTCATCCGCCATAATGGACATAAGAGAAGTGGTAAAAAGGCAGACAATTGAGGTCTTCAATTGCTTGCTTTTTTTCCCCTTCCTCCTGTGGAAAAGAACCTTAACCCATAAAGCGCCGCATCGATCTCTAAGTTTTGGGCTATTTTGTCACTTTTCCCAAACACAGATCTATACCGTAATTACAGATGGCGTTGCTGACAACATTGACTTGAATGCCATCTGGCGTGAGGAACTACTTGTCAAAAAAAAAAAAGAGCGTTACGATTGACAAAAAGATTGCCTTGACAAGACAAGCTAACCGTCGTTAACGGATAAACTTCAAAATGCTTTGCCCAGCCAGAGGAACGGGAAGAAAAGAGACTCAGTAAAACTCAGTAAATTTCAAATAAACAGTCTTCACTCTATCACATTTCTTTCAGGCAAATCTTACGTGTGTTATTTATGTCTTATATGTATTACAGTACAGTTTTTGACTTACAGTATACAGCAGTGGCGGGCCGTGCGTTTCCCACCTAGGCCTTCGGTGATGTCCGACTTCAATGATTACCTCTCAAAATACCATAATTGATGTCACCACATGACCATTGCTGGAGAAATACTATACAGAAACACATTTACACACTACTGTTCATTGAAATACATCAACAGTGTACAAAACAAGCTATTTAAAAGTTAAAAGTTAAAGTACCAATGAGTGTCAAACACACACTAGGTGTGGCAAAATTATTCTCTGCATTTGACCCATCACCCTTAAACACCCCCTGGGAGGTGAGGGAAGCAGTGAGCAGCAGCAGTGACCACGCCCGGGAATATTTTTTGGTGATTTAACCCCCAATTCCAACCCTTGATGCTGAGTGCCAAGCAGGGAGGTAATGGGTCCCATTTTTATAGTCTTTGGTATGACTCGGCCGGGGGTTTGAACTCACAACCTACTGATTTCAGGGCGGACACTCTAACCACTAGGCCACTGAGTAGGCCTGGCGCATTTAAAAATCAATTCAAACGCATCTGCAATTACAACATCTCTTATGTGGTACTGTCAAAACTAAAATTGCAAAAAACATATTAAATGTGAAAAAATTAAATATTTGAACTCACTATTCGACACCCTATTATAGAGATGTTTTTGACGGTATCCAATATTGTCCAACTCTTAATTACCGATACAGATATATCAACCGATACCGATACATACAGTCGTGGAATTAGCACATTATTATGCCTAATTTTGTTGTGATGCCCCGCTGGATGCATTAAACAATGTAACAAGATTTTCCAAAATAAATCAACTCAAGTTATGGAAAAAAAAATTGCCAACATGGCACTGCCATATTTATTATTGAAGTCACAAAGTGCATTCTTTTTTTTTTAACATGCCTCAAAACAGCAGCTTGGAATTTGAGACATGCTCTCCCTGAGATAATCCTGATACCCACTATAACTATGGGAAATACTATACTTTGACTTTCACAAAGTGCATTATTTTTTAGATTTTTTTAAACATGCCTCAAAACAACAGCTACAAAAACAATGAAGGCACACAGCTTCACTCCAGAGTATACTAGAGCATACTTGCCAATCTTGAGGTGGGCGGGGTTGGGGACGGGGCGGGGTTTGGTGGTAGCGGGGGGTGTATATTGTAGCGTCCCGGAAGAGTTAGTGCTGCAAGGGGTACTGGGTATTTGTTCATTTGTTCTGTTGTGTTTATGTTGCGTTACGGTGCGGCTGTTCTCCCGAAATGTGTTTGTCATTCTTGTTTGGTGTGGGTTCACAGTGTGACGCATATTTGTAACAGTGTTAAAGTTGTTTATACCGCCACCCTCAGTGTGACCTGTAAGGCTGTTGACCAAGTATGTATTGCATTTGCTTGTGTGTGTGCGTAAAAAGCTGTAAATATTATATGACTGGTCCGGCACGCATAGGCAGTGCATTTAAGGTTTATTGTACTTCTCCGTGTACACAGTGGCGTTTTAAAAAGTCATACATTTTACTTTTTGAAACCGATACCGATAATTTTGAAACCGATACCGATAATTTGCGATATTACATTTTAAAGCATTTATCGGCCGATAATATCGGCAGACAGATATTATCGGACATCTCTACCCTATAAGCAAGTGGTTCCCCTCGTCGTTGGCTTATTCGAGTGGAGATGGCGAGCATTTCCTCATTTGATCGCCAGAGGGTCGGCCGACATCGTCTCACAAGATGTAGTTTCCCTTCAAATATCCGTCTTGACAATGGCCTTGCAAATTAATTGTAGCGTTTGATGGGTTAATATTGGTCTTTGGTTGAAGATGTCAAGAAAATATTTCTCTCTCTCCGATCATTGCCATTTTTAATGATCGTGATAATTTTGAAAACACACATGAATGAAGCCCCTACTTGGTCAACAGCCATACATGTCACACTAAGGGTTGCTGTATGAACAATGTAAACACTGTCATAAACATGTGCCATATAGTGAAACCACACCAAACAACAATGATAAACACATTTCGGGAGAATATTTGCACCGCGACACGACATAAACACAACAGAACAAATTCCCAGAATTCCCTGAAACACCAACTCTTCTGGGACACTACAGAATATATGCCACCTAATCAACGTTTTGTTGTCCTTCTCTGCTATACGGGTTTGGCTACGGTGCAACACTTCCCACTTCCTGCTAAATTGAAACTTGTGAATGGATACTCACTTTGGAATGACAAGTGAGTATCCAATCACAGTCTCGTTAACATCAGGCTACTTCGATAGGCTACTGTCAACAACGTGTGATCTGATTGGCTATCGCAACTGTCTATCAACTGTATGCGTTCTTCAAATTCATCCGCTAACAGTCCCGATGAGTATCCAATCACGGGACGTGTAAATGTCACGTTCAACGTGAGGCCAGCTAGAAAGCCTTACTGATAACAACTTGTGATCTGATTGGGTATCGCAACTGTCTATCAACTGTATGTGCCCGTTCACTGACAGTGCACAGACGCCCGCATTGTTGATTCTGAAGGCCTCCGGCAGATTTGGTACAGCATGGCAACATAAGCTAGCTGAATTCTGATTGGATACAAACTAAAACTAAAAACAACAGCACTGGAAGGAGCATAATAACACATGAAGATAATATTAATACTTTTAGATATTTAGGGAAAATAAATTAAAACATAATTGTATCTTTAATTATGATCAGGATTTGTGGTTATGTTAGCGGCACACCGCTGGTATACAGAGAGATATTATTTGAGAGGACTTCTGTTCCCATGCCGATGGAGCCATTGTTTATGTGTCCGTTTTCCATGTTTAGTGGCAAGTAAAACTGTTGATGTAATTCATCTTCGACCCCTGCCTCATCAATAACACATCTTCGCGTAGATGAGCCTTCGATGTGAGCGATGGAGTCAAAGCGACGAGCCGCAATCAAGTTAACAAACTTTCAACAATGGTTTCTGTGGAGGGGGGGCGTGGCCTGCGGGCCTGCAGCGGAACGGGGTGTGCCAGGACCGGCCTCGAAGTCAGCGACAGGTGCGTAGATGGCCCAGGTGGGCCTTGTTGCGGAATCACCTGTCGCTCTGTATAAACGGCAGCCGGGAGGAGAGAGGTTGGGGGGAGACAGTTGCTGGAAAGCAAAACCGCTGCAAGACTTTATGAAAATAAAACAGTGTTATAACCCTGATCCGGGCTCTCGTGGCAGTATTTGGTGGTCTGCGGAACCCACGGGAGGGCAACCTCCACAGTTTCATTTCCAGTTCCGACGGAGAGGAATTACACAATATATGATGACATATTTCTATGTGGTGGCCGTGCTGGAAGCCTTGAGGACGGCCGTAGTGATGATGCTACTGTAGGAAAATCCTTCTACCAGCAAGTAGCACGCAGTCAAGGTTACCATATTGGTTAAAACTGGTGTAAAGGTTATTATTATATACTATACGTGGGTGTTATATCAATGTCCAGAGGGATGACATTGTGCTTTTCTAAGATTGTAAACCGGTTGAAAATGAATGGATATATATATATATATATATCCATCTGTATATATATATATATATCTGTATATATATATATCTGTATATATATATATATATATATAAATATATATATATATATATATATACAGGTAAAAGCCAGTAAATTAGAATATTTTGAAAAACTTGATTTATTTCAGTAATTGCATTCAAAAGGTGTAACTTGTACATTATATTTATTCATTGCACACAGACTGATGCATTCAAATGTTTATTTCATTTAATTTTGATGATTTGAAGTGGCAACAAATGAAAATCCAAAAATCCGTGTGTCACAAAATTAGAATATTACTTAAGGCTAATACAAAAAAGGGATTTTTAGAAATGTTGGCCAACTGAAAAGTATGAAAATGAAAAATATGAGCATGTACAATACTCAATACTTGGTTGGAGCTTCTTTTGCCTCAATTACTGCGTTAATGCGGCGTGGCATGGAGTCGATGAGTTTCTGGCACTGCTCAGGTGTTATGAGAGCCCAGGTTGCTCTGATAGTGGCCTTCAACTCTTCTGCGTTTTTGGGTCTGGCATTCTGCATCTTCCTTTTCACAATACCCCACAGATTTTCTATGGGGCTAAGGTCAGGGGAGTTGGCGGGCCAATTTAGAACAGAAATACCATGGTCCGTAAACCAGGCACGGGTAGATTTTGCGCTGTGTGCAGGCGCCAAGTCCTGTTGGAACTTGAAATCTCCATCTCCATAGAGCAGGTCAGCAGCAGGAAGCATGAAGTGCTCTAAAACTTGCTGGTAGACGGCTGTGTTGACCCTGGATCTCAGGAAACAGAGTGGACCGACACCAGCAGATGACATGGCACCCCAAACCATCACTGATGGTGGAAACTTTACACTAGACTTCAGGCAACGTGGATCCTGTGCCTCTCCTGTCTTCCTCCAGACTCTGGGACCTCGATTTCCAAAGGAAATGCAAAATTTGCATGGTTCACAGGTTTCCTGACGAGCAGGGAAACCTGTGAAACAGGCTTGTAGGGATGATATAGCCTTTGTGTTTTTTCTGACCTAACGTATATTCCGCTCCACCCCGGTATTGAGCACTGTATAACGGATAAACCACAGAAACCTCGACTATTTATATATATATATATATATATATATATATATATATATATATATATATATATATATATATATATATATATATATATATACACACACACACAGTACAGGCACACACCTTCTCATTCAATGTGTTTTCTTTATTTTCATGACTATTGTAGGATGTCACTGAAGGCATCAAAACACATGTGGAATCATGTACTTAACAAAAAAAGGTGAAAAAAACAGAAAATATATTTTATATTTTTGTTTGTTTAAAATAGCCACCCTTTGCTCTGATTACTGTTTTGCACACTCTTGGCATTCTCTCGATGAGCTTCAAGAGGTAGTCACCTGGAATGGTTTTCACTTCAAAGGTGTGCTTGCAACCCCCACCCTCTCCAAAAGTATCCCAACATTTTGAAATCACAAATCTTTTGAAAATGTACAAATATAAATAATAAATATGGATCTTGAAGACAAATCTCACCACAGGCATGGTCGAAAATACACTTCAATCTTAAACAAGTTCAACCCGTCACAACATTAGGTACACCCGATCAATACAGACTGCATTAAAAAGTTGTTTTTAGCAGCATTAAAGCCACTACATGTCGCACATCAGTGTCATTATGCGCATGCCAAGATCAAATGAAAAAAATACTTTATCCAACTTTTTTTTGTGATTCCTCAATCTCAGATGGCCTCATACAGAGCTCCTCCCCCTTTACTTAATGTCCAAATAGGTACGTCCGCCTCGCTGTGATGTCACAACGTTGCCAGCCCTTATGATTTGACATTTGTTGCGTCTGGCCAGTCTTCCCTTCCAGTGAATTAATGTTACTGGTCAATCCCAAATTCTTTCAGATGACATATATGCAGAGTTAGAAGGACCATCAAGACAGAATAGGAATATTATCAAGTTTTACTGAAATTTCAGGAGAACCACCTAAACCAATACATTCATACCGGCTTCCAAAGTTGTTCTAACACTCAAACGGAAGAGCCAACTTCTTGCACATGAAGAAAAACCCCACCTCTCTGGAAAGGAACATAGCCTCATTGTTCTACTACAGATAAGACAAAAGGGAGTATTCCATCTCCTACAGTGCAAGCCTTCAATGTAACACACATAGTTTATTTGCGGACATAAGATACAAATTAGAAAGAGTACAAATGGAAAAACACTATCTGTTTTAAATATGACTATGAGTACATAAAGAACTCTTAAACATATATGCATTCTTCACACATTGTTTAATACGAGTATGACAGGTCAAAGAATACCAAAATCATTATAGTTCCCCTTTAAGGAAGCAGAATAAAATGCAATGCAGTCGACATTAAATGGAGGCGCAGAAAAAGCCAAAGTACGTCTGGGAAATAATCTGGAGAAAGTGTGAAAAAAAGGTACATCGTCTTCAATTCAACCTGGACAACTACACACACAAATGACCCGGATATCGCATGGCATTAGAACAATCCTTTTTGCTTGGATATTGTGTTCATATTTATAGAAACCTCAGAAAGTCAGACTTGCAGGTGTGCAATATTTCCAAATCTCCAAAATTGACACACTTAAGCCATTTCTTCTATATTGTCTCCACCAAGTCTTTCTTCGTGATGCTAGCACTGTGCTTAACCTAATAGTCTTATTTTTCTTATCTCTGCCGCCCCGCCGTTTTTTTTTTTTTTTTCCCTCACTGCCTTCTATATATCCTCTGCGTGTGTGTGCAGAAAAACACCAGCACACATCAGTCAAAAAGGTTTGCCACTTGGATGGTTTCACTCAGCGGTGCAACCATTTCTTTCACATCAACGCTCTCTCGCAGGACTGCTATCTTTAGTTTTTCCGGAGATAAACTGCAAGAAAAAGGCTGTTCTTGGAGCGATTCTGTCGACGTGAATTACTTGTCTCTAGATGGTTCCCAGCCGCTGACATTTGTCTTGTAGCTCGGGGAGTTTGGCAGAAAAATGGATGGAAGCTTGAGCCGACATCACTAATCACACCGGGGGCCTCATGTATTAAGCTGGCTTACGCGCAAAAACCTGCCGTACGGCCTTTTTTACCCCGCCAAAGATAAGATGTATCAAAAGTGAACTTGACGCGGAAATGTACGCTGCCTCACGACAACTTCATGCTTCACAATTATCAGTATCAGTTTCAATATTATCGGTATCGGTTTCAAAAAGTAAATGTATGACTTTTTAAAACGCCGCTGTGTACACGGACGTAGGGAGAAGTACAGAGCGTCAATAAACCTTAGAGGCACTGCCTTTGCGTGCCGGCCCAGTCATATAATATCTACGGCTTTTCACACACACAAGTGAATGCAAGCATACTTGATCAACAGCCATACAGGTCACACTGAGGGTGGCCGTATAAACAACTTTAACACTGTTACAAATATGCGCCGCACTGTGAACCCACACCAAGCAAGAATGACAAACACGTTTCGGGAGAACATCCGCACCCATACTTGCCAACCCTCTCGGATTTTCCGGGAGACTCCCGAAATTCAGCGCCTCTCCCGAAAACCTCCCGGGACAAATTTTCTCCCGAAAATCTCCTGAAATTCAGGCGGAGCTGGAGGCCACGCCCCCTCCAGCTTCATGCGCACCTGAGTGACATGTCGACAGCCTGTTCTCACGTCCGCTTTCCCACAATGTAAACAGCGTGCCTGCCCAATGACGTTATAACTGTAGAATGATTGAAGGCGAGTTCTTGGTTTCTTATGTGGGTTTATTGTTAGGCAGTTTCATTAACGTCTATATATATATATATATATATATATATATATATATATGAAATACTTGAGTATTTCTTATTTATATATATATATATATATATATATATATATATATATATATATATATATATATATATATATATATATATATATATATATATGAAATACTTGAGTATTTCTTATTTATATATATATATATATATATATATATGTATATATATATATATATATATATATATACAGGCATGTGCACACATAGGGCCCTATGGGTGCTTGAGCCCCTGCCCTTTTTTGCCTCGTCTTAAAAAGTGCTTTCTGCCTGTGTGTGTGTTTTTTTCTTCTTTAAACAACATTAACAAATTCCTGTCAGGGATATAAAAAAAACAAAAACAAAAAAAAACAGCGGTACAAAAACTCCACGTTTTCTTGTAATACCGGATTGTTTGAGCCTGCCGCTTCCGCCAGAGAGAGAGAGAGAGGGTGAGTGAGTAAGTGAGAGGAGAGAGAGCCAACTGCGCCCCTGAGGAGATGTGACAGTGGAGCAACTTGAACCTGTGAGTTATGGTCTAGTCGCCGTCCACTTAATCAGCATCTAATATGGGTAATATATCTGTATTTTTCTATTATTCAATATGTCAGCTTCTGTTTTTGCCGGACGTCGGAGCACGGCGCATCACGGCACATCAATTCCGCAAAGAGCAGAGCGGATCGTGCGGGACAGGAAGTAATGTACAAAATACAAAATAAAACACCGGGTTAATTTTCAAAATAAAATGCACTGTGTTTACGGCAGATCACATTTCTCTCACAGTAGAGGTTTAGATATAAAGTTTATTGTGACTTTGCTATTACTGTGTGGGTTAACAAAATAATAATAATAATAATAATGATAATAATAACAATAATAAGAAGAATGATAATGATAAAAATAATGATAATAATAATAATAATAATTATTATTATTATTAATAATAATAATAATAATAATTTCAGCATTCTGGGGATATAAGATGTAGGTTTTCTGTTAGGAATATTACCATCTGTATTTAAACTTGATTCATGTTGATTATGCCTGCAGCACAATGCCAAAAAAAGAAAGGATACAGAAAGCAGCTAAGTGTAGCAGACCTCTTAATGCATGGCTAAAACCAAGTACTAGCACCAGAATTCAAGAAAGACCACAGACCTCAGAAAGTGTCACACCTGAGATGTTGCACTGTTCAATGTTCAATATTAAAGTGCTTATCTTTAACAATAAATAGCCTAATAATAAACCAGTGTTTTGTTGCTTTTCATGTCTTCCAAGCCTTTGATAATGTGAATTAACTCATTATGACAATAATTTGTTGACACAAAAGAAATGGCAATCACTTTTACCTACAAAGGACACACAGCTAAGTAGTTAGCTTCCTATTAGCAAATTTAATTTTACATTAATTTCCATATTGTGTAAAGGACCAAAAAAAAAATGTCCTGCCCTTTTCTGACTTTGAGCCCCTGCCCCTTTATAATCATGTGCACGTCCCTGTATATATATATATATATATATATATATATATATATATATATATATATATATATATATATATATATATATATATATATATATATATGAAATACTTGACTTGGTGAATTCTAGCTGTAAATATCCTCCCCACCCCCAACCTCCCGAAATCGGAGGTCTCAAGGTTGGCAAGTATGTCCGCACCGTAACACAACATAAACACAACAGAACAAATACCCAGAACCCCTTGCAGCACTAACTCTTCCGGGACGCTACAATATACACCCCCAGCTACCACCAATCCTCCCCCCCCCCCCCTCCACCTCAACCCCACTTCAATAATAAATATGGCAGTTCCATGTTGGCACTTTTTTCCCATAACTGGAGTTGAAGTTGTTCTCTTATTTTGGAAAACCTTGTTTTTGATTGATTGATTGAAACTTGTATTAGTAGATTACACAGTACAGTACATATTCCGTACAATTGACCACTAAATGGCAACACCCGAATACGTTTTTCAACTTGTTTGAGTCAGGGTCCACGTTAATCAATTCATGGTAAAGTTACATTGTTTAATGCATCCAGCGGGGCATCACAACAAAATTAACATAATAATGATGACATACAAGTCGTGGACTTGTTAAGTCCACGACTGTATATATCGGTATCGGTTGATATCGGAATTGGTAATTAAGAGTTGGACAATATCGGAATATTGGATATCGGCAAAAAAGCCATTATCGGACATCTCTAGTTGAGAGGTTTTCATATGCTGATCCGTGTACATTTCAATGTTTCCCGCCAGTCAAACAAACAAGACGCACATCGATCCTGCAGAGCGAGGCCAAGCTGAGCCGAGCCACGCCTGACGGGAGACTCGCGGAGGCGACGACACAGTCGAGTGAGAAGATGGATTCAGTAATAAAACCAAAGGGCCTTAAAGGCGGCATCGGCTCGCGCAACATTTGTAACGTCATCCATTTTTCATGACGAACTTATTGGATCAAACGCCATACAGTTCAGCGCTTTTTATTCCAACGGCAGTTTCGAGGCTAGCAAAGGAAAAAAAAATGAATGCCTAGGAGTTTTCTCTTAGTCTAACCAGACAAGAAGGCTTTCATTTTCCAGGAACCTCACACTATCATGACCTTCCACCGAGTTCTGAAACCCAAGGATGACGTAGCAAGTAATTCTTCAAGAGAATGTGTCTTTCTTTGTGTTGACAAAAGGGCCTCACAGAATAATGATAAATAATTTCAAGCACAAGGGCCACAAAACTGTGTTCTTACATTCCCTGGGAGTTACTCTGTGTTCTTCTAGCGCAGGGGTCGCATGCGGCTCTTTGATCACTCTGATGCGGCTCAGCCGCATACTTGGCAACCCCCCGATTTTCCCGGGAGATTTTTGGATTTCAGTGCCTCTCGCAGAATCACTCCCGAGATTAATATTCCCCGATTTTTACCCTTACAACAATAATAAGGGCGTGCCATGGTGGAACAGTATTTAACACCTTCTACAATTTGAATTAACAGCGCGCCAGCCCAGCCTCTTGTTGTATGCATCTTCTGCTTGCACACGTAAGTGACAGCAAGGCATACTTGGTCAACAGCCACACAGGTTACACTGACGGTGGCCATATAAAACAACTTTAACACTCTTACTAATAATGCGCCACACTTTGAACCAAAACCAAACAAGAATGACAAACACATTTCGGGAGAACATCTGCACCTTAACACAACATAAACACAACAGAACAAATACCCAGAATCCCATGCAGTCCTGACTTTTCCGGGCTACATTATACACCCCCGCCAGGGGACGGCGTGGCGAAGTTGGGAGAGTGGCCTTGCCAGCAATCTGAGGGTTACTGGTTCAATCCCCACCTTCTACCATCCTAGTCACGTCCGTTGTGTCCTTGAGCAAGACACTTCACCCTTGCTCCTGATGGGACTGGTTAGCGCCGTGCATGGCAGCTCCCGCCATCAGTGTGTGAATGTGTGTGTGGGAATGGGTGAATGTGGAAAATAGTGTCAAAGCGCTTTGAGTTCCTTAAAAAAAGGTAGAAAAGCGCTATACAAGTACGACCCATTTACCATTTACCATTTACCACCAAACAAACCCCGCCCCCACCCCAACCCTGCTCCCTCACACATTAACCCCCCCCCCTCTCCGTGCGTCGGTTGAGGTGGGTGGGATTTGGTAGCGGGGATGTATAATGTAGCCCGGAAGAGTTAGTGCTGCATGGGATTCTGGGTATTTGTTCTGTTGTGTTTATGTTGTGTTACGGTGCAGATGTTCTCCCGAAATGTGTTTGTCATTCTTGTTTGGTGTGGGTTCACAGTGTGGCGCATTATTAGTAAGAGTGTTAAAGTTTTTTATACCGCCACCGTCAGTGTAACCTGTGTGGTTGTTGACCAAGTATGCCTTACTGTCTCACTTGAGTAAGCAGGCAAGCAAGCAGAAGCCCCACACAACGTGTTGCTGGGCCGGTATGCTGGTTGTAGTGGGCGCTAAATTCTGTGCCATCACGGCACGTTCGAGAGAATATTTGCCCTGAAATTCGTAGTCTGCCGGAAAAATCGGGAGGGTTGACAAGCATTATGCTGTCAAGCGCCATTCATATAAAACTCGTAAGCCGCTCTAACGTTCAATTTACATATTAAGGTGTGAGCCGCGTGTCTGAGACCCTTGGTTTATACATAGCACAAAGCAAAAAAAAAAACTTTGTATGCATTGTTATTTCATTTTAAAATTCAAAAGATTTTTGTGGCTCCCATTGTTTTCTTCAATTTGTGAAACTGGTCAAAATGGCTCTTTGACTGGCAAAGGTTGCCGACCCCTGTTCTAGCGGCAGACCACTCAGACTTGCTGACAATTCCGCAAGCTCTACGGTAACATCTTGTGCATTGCCAAACAGTATTTTGACTCCTGCCAGCGTGAACAAGCAACATTTTGGGACTGTATAGCAAAATGCATGTTCGTCATCTAAAATGTGCAGAGAGAGAGAGAGAGAGAAAAAGGGGGGTTTGGAAACATTTTGTGAAAAGAAAAGGCCGGCGGGCTCATTCTGCCCGCGGCGGTGGCGTTACTAATATCGCTGTGCCGCAGATTAATTCGGACACAAAAGGAGAGGTCAGCGCCTCCTGTCGGGCCTGCGAGGAGAGGCTCCGAGGTGCAAAGCCCAAATGTCTTAGTCTGGATCACCAGCAGTGGGAGGTCTGAGTTGAGCAGTTTTCTAATTGGGAGGGTACGTCCCTTGATAGAAGCACATTCACAGCTACGAGTGTGTTCATACTCATGCAAAACGAAGCGAAACCCCCGGATGGATTGTTGATTTAACACCGTTTTATTATTAGGCTTGGGTGTTTTTTTTCTGCCACTAAGATTAATATACGTTGCTATAAAATTGCTTTATTCAATTACAGAATATCTAAGACTACCTCCTACACCCTCTTTAAAAAAAAAAAATTCTTAAAGGGGAACATTATCACAATTTCATAAGGGTTAAAACCATTACAAATCAGTTCCCAGTGGCTTATTTTATTTTTCGAAGTTTTTATCAAAAATGTACCCATCACGCAATATCCCTAAAAAAAGCTTCAAAGTGCCTGATTTGAACCATCGTTATATACACCCGTCCATTTTCCTGTGACGTCACATAGTGATGCCAATACAAACAAACATGGCGCATAGAACAGCAAGCTATAGCGACATTAGCTCGGATTCAGACTCGGATTTCAGCGGCTTAAGCCATTCAACAGATTACGCATGTATTGAAACGGATGGTTGTAGTGTGGAGGCAGGTAGCGATAACGAAATTGAAGAAGAAACTGAAGCTATTGAGCCATATCGGTTTGAACCGTATGCAAGCGAAACCGATGAAAACGACACGACAGCCAGCGACACGGGAGAAAGCGAGGACGATTTCGGCGATCGCCTTCTAACCAACGATTGGTATGTGTTTGTTTGGCATTAAAGGAAACTAACAACTATGAACTAGGTTTACAGCATATTAAATACATTTGGCAACAACATGCACTTTGAGAGTGCAGACAGCCCAATTTTCATCAATTAATATATTCTGTAGACATACCCTCATCCGCTCTCTTTTCCTGAAAGCTGATCTGTCCAGTTTTGGAGTTGATGTCAGCAGGCCAGGGAAGCTAGGGTCGATATTCTTCTCTTGATCATCTTCGGTGGCATAAGGGACGGTGTGAGAAAAGACATCCAGGGGGTTTAGCTCGCTCGTCTGCGGGAACAAACTGCCGCCATTCCTTGCCGTGCTACCGAGGTCCTTTGTCCCTGAATTACTCACACACTCCGGCAGATTCAATGGGGGTCTGGCGGCAGATTACTTTGACTTTATCGTTGGAAATACATCTGCTTTGAGTGTCGCAGGATATCCACACATTCTTGCCATCTCTGTCGTAGCATAGCTTTCGTCGGTAAAGTGTGCGGAACAAACGTCCAATTTCTTGCCACTTTGGCATCTTTGGGCCACTGGTGCAACTTGAATCCGTCCCTGTTCGTGTTGTTACACCCTCCGACAACACACCGACGAGGCATGATGTCTCCAAGGTACGGAAAACAGTCGAAAAAAACGGAAAATAACAGAGCTGATTTGACTCGGTGTTTGAGAAAATGGCGGATTGCTTCCGAGAGCGAATAATAGAAAGGCGTTTAATTCGCCAAAATTCACCCATTTAGAGTTCGGAAATCGGTTAAAAAAATATATGGACTTTTTTCTGCAACATCAAGGTATATATTGATGCTTACATAGGTCTGGTGATAATGTTCCCCTTTAACGGTTCATTCCATCTGCATGAGCAGTAGGGATGATGTTTGATAAGAAATAATCGAGTTCGAGCCTATTATCGAACCCTCTTATCGAACCGATTCCTTATCGATTCTCTTATCGATTCTCTTATCGAGTCCAGATAGGTTGTTGGATATGGAAAAAAAACACACACTATTTGGTTTAACAAAAGCTCACTTTTATTATATAGGAAAAAAATAAAATCTAATAAATAAATAAACATTGACTGTTACCCCCCTAAAAAAATAAAATGAAATAAATAAATATTGACTGTTATTACCCAAAGTATATTAAGTGGGATTTTCCAGGAAAAACAAATATATACAGTAACACAAAATCAACCTATCTCTGTGACAACTATAGGTGTAAAAATAGTAATATAGTGTTAAATAAAATCAGTCTCTTGGGCACAAAACTGAAAATAATACAGCTCTCCAAAAAGTGCACTTCTGCTGCTATTTGACATAACTGTTTGTTGTGATGCTTTGACATTGTTGCACTTTATTTCTTTATTGAAAGAAAATTCTATGAAGAGAAAAGTTGTTTGCAAATGTGGTTACAATGCTAAAAAATGAAAAGTTAAAGCAAAAAAAAAAGAAATACACTTTATTGAGTTAACATTATTTCTTTATAGGGGGAAAGATGTGATGTTATGAGCTAGGGAATATAACAACTACACTACCCAGCATGCAACGGGAGTGACGAGCATGCGTGGTAGCCCCGAAAAGTGTTGCCACCCGGCAGCTGAGAATGAGGTTATGAGCACGCTGTGAAAGTAAACGTCAAGAACTCGGCCAACACGCCTCGTCTGCATTATTTATAATTAGACAGACAACACACATACAATGTGATTTTGTTTTGTGTACAAGGAAAGAAAAACAAAAGTGAAAAAAGGGAGATATATGTTGTATATATATGTATGTGCTGCGGTTGCTTTAAGAACGTTGCGACAGCTGCCGTAAAGGAGGTGCGTTGCTAGCCTGGTTGCTATGTTTCCGGTTGGTCGTAAAAGTGTCCGTCATGTGTTTGTACCCTGCTCAAATCTCTCAGTAAAGTTATTCATTGGATTATACCTTTTGTTTTGAACTTTATTACACCTTGGAGCGCTTTTTCCGGTCCATTGTTTTTCCTGCTTTCGCTATCTGCGCCTAATGACTGAGCTACGTGACGTCATTTCTTGTGATGTCTCAAGGGGCATTTCTGGTCGGGACGGGATTCGTTCCCACGGATTCGAATAAAGAACCAACTCTTTTTCTTTGCTATAGTGGTCTCGATAACGGGTACCGGTTCTCAAAAAGGGATTTGAGTCCGAGGACTCGGTTCTTTTCTTATCGAACAACCGGGAAAACCGGTTTCGAGTATCATCCCTAATGAGCAGCAAACAGTTCACTCAACACAGACGTCAGAATGTCATCAAAGCTCACCTTTAAAGGGCTCATATTGTGATTTTTTTTCTACAGTTCAAACTAGAGATGTCCGATAATGGCTTTTTTGCCGATATTCCGATATTGTCCAACTCTTTATTACCGATGCCGACATCAACCGATACCGATATATACAGTTGTGGAATTAACACATTTGTATGCCTAATTTTGTTGTGATGCCCCGCTGCATGCATGATTAAACAATGTAACAAGGTTTTCCAAAATAAATCAACTCAAGTTATGGAAAAAAATGCCAACATGGCACTGCCATATTTATTACTGAAGTCACAAAGTGCATAATTTTTTCTAACATGCCTCAAAACAGCAGATTGGAATTTGGGACATGCTCTACCTGAGAGAGCATGAGGAGGTTGAGGTGGGCGGGGTTGAGGGGTAGGGGATAACTGGGGGTGTATATTGTAGCGTCCCGGAAGAGTTAGTGCTGCAAGGGGTTCTGGGTATTTGTTCTGTTGTGTTTATGTTGTGTTACGGTGCGGATGTTCTCCCGAAATGTGTTTGTCATTCTTGTGTGGTGTGGGTTCACAGTGCGCTGCATATTTGTAACAGTGTTAAAGTTGTTTATACGGCCACCCTCAGTGTGACCTGTATGGCTGTTAATCAAGTATGGTTTGCATTCAGTTGTGTGTGTGTCAAAAGTCATGGGTATTATGTGACTGGGCCGGTACGCTAAGGCGCTCTGCACTCCTTCCTACGTCCGTGTACACAGCGGTGTTTTCAAAAAGTAATACATTTTACTTTTTAAAATCGATACCGACAATTTTGAAACCGATACCGATAATTTCCGATATTACATTTTAAAGCATTTATCGGCCGATAATATCGACTGTCCGATATTTTCGGACATCTCTAGTTCAAACAATTCCGTGCGGTCTACTTAAAGGTGCCACATGTAATCATTTCATGTCAAGTCATCATTAAATGGCCCTGATATGTCAAAAAGCATTAATAAATCATGTTCTTTTCGAATACCTTTATAACTGATAATGGTAGTTCAGCCGGGATATGCTCATTTCAAATTTAGATTTCCAGCCCCAAAAAATAGTTCTTGTTTTCATTTCGTTTGACCAATTAGAACGTCCATGAGTGTGTCACATCCAGGTTGCCAGTTAGGCACCGCCCTCTTCGTCGAGCTACTGCCACTGGTAAAGTTACTAAACATTTCAGAGCTTAGTAAATCTAAAAGGCTGTCATTACGATTCTCAACTAATTCATGACAAAGCCAGCAACAAAACGAGGATTTGTATCGAGGATGCCTTTGAAAGATGGAGACGATTGAAAGCGGAGAATATTTTTTCGTCTGACGTCAAACTTGCTAATTTGGCTTGTGCAGCCCTTTGAGACACTTGCGATTTAGGGCTATATAAATAAACTTTGATTGATTGAATTCGTTGGCTCTTTATCTGTACAAAACAACAATCAAAAACATATTATTTAGGGGGGTTATCTAGTCATGTTCTAGACATGTTGATCCCATCTTTAAAATGTCAAAAATAAGGTTTTGAAATGTAATTAAAAGCCACTTTCAACCAAATGCATGTGATCATTATTTATTTAGCGCATGCAAACACACAAGTGCACGTGAATGGATTGACAACGTCGAGTTTAGCTGTGATGGGGCTCCAGGAGTCTTATGTATGGGGTGCTAAGTGCACCTGTCACGTATTTGGCAACTCGGCTATTTAAGATGAATACCTGCAGCTGAGGTTCTTTCTTCATGCTACCACCCGGGTGTTGTTGCTCCTCGCCTCTGGATTACCTCTTGCTTTCACATTCGCCCCTCATCTTGTTCCTCTCGAGTGTTTTCTTCTTTGTTTCCCTTTGACTCCTTTCTGCTTCTAAGTTGTTGTGTTTTTGTTTTCCGCCTACAGCCTGGTTGCCTGTTTCCTTTCTATTAGGGACTTGTTTTTTCACGGTACATTTTCCCTTTTTTCCAGGCCCATCGGCTTTTGTTTGTATGTTTTTGTGTTTTGTTGTGTTGTACTTTATCCTTGGTGTGATTAAACTTATTTTTTGACAAGCTCCGCCTCCTTTGCATCTGGGCGGGGCAAAACTAGCAACAATACGGAACATTACATGTAATGTAGACCATAAAGAAGTGTTTTTAAATGTAGAAAAAAAAAATCACAATATGATCCGTTAAATCAAATACGGAGTGGGCCAAAATATAAAACTGAACAAAGCCGCGGGCCAAGGTTCAACAAAATAACCTTTTAATAGGGACCCAAACGAGTTTTGCATTGAATATTGAACAAGCAAGGCTTATATAACTTTACAGTGACATGCAAAATCGAGTTTCAAATAATAATAATAATAATTAAAAAAATCTCAATGGCATATCAAATACAATTGAAATAAAAATTGAATGCCTCTTTTCTATTTGCAGCCTTCTGAGGTAAATATCTACATTAACTTTTTCCACAGGCTAATCAATTAGAAAATAAAATAACAATGAATAAAACAACCATTCAGGACTTTAAACTGCTCAGTTTGCAACACACTGATCTAATCTGATGTGCCCAAGCCAGATACCTGCCATCTTTTCTTGGATGCTAGTTCATTAATGTCGGGGCTCAGGCTTTGAGCTGAGGCAACCTTCATTATCGAACGAAGGTGTTCATCAGTCATTATATCTCGTCCACCCGGACCACAGTCTTGGGAGCGTGCCTTAAATGCACTGCCTTTAACGTACTCTACGAGCTATCGTCACGTCCGCTTTTCATCCATTCTAACATCGTTCAGACCCAGTCACAAGATATGTGCGGCTTCTGTACGCACACACGAGTGAATGCAACGCATACTTAATCAACAGCGATACAGGTTACACTGAGGGTGTCAGTATAAAACACTTTAACACTGTTAGAAATATGTGCCACACTGTGAATCCACACCAAACAAGAATGACAAACACATTTCGGGAGAACATCCACACCGTAACACAACATAAACACAACAGAACAAATACCCAGAATCCTTTGCAGCACTAACTATTCCGGGACGCTACAAAATACACCCCCGCTACCACCAAACCCCTCCCCCCCGCAATATATAATCGGCGGGCCAGCTTTAGTGTTAATTTGATATCGCCTCAAGGGCCAAGTGAATTTACACGGCGGGCCAAATTTGGCCCGCGGGCCAGAGTTTGACACTCTGGCGTTAAATGCTGCCTCTTGTTTTGAGCACCTCAGTGTTTTGTATTTCTATGCTTGGAAGCGTTTCCATTCACCCGTGGTCCACTCCTTTCATCCATGTTGGTCCAAGCAGTTTTTTGCTTCATTAAACCGTTTTTTTTAAATTCAGCACGTTCCCTCCCGTCTTTACATGCTGAGGTCATGCAGCAAGCTTAACAATGCAACATGGCACGGGTGACGGTTAAAATGCAAACAAACTCTAAAGGGCAGCACAAACGTCACAATAAGAACAAGTTGTCAACATTTATTTTAGCGTTATGTGTGTGTATGCACGTACAACGATAATAACAATGTCTCAAGCATCATACTTGAGTTAGTCCATACATTTTTCAAGGGTTACTTACAGACAGACAAGTGTCGTCATTATTATTCTGGCCTGTATATAATACCGCTAAAGCCAGAGTGAAACTACATTCCTGTATCTACTAGTGTTGTCCCAATACCAACATTATTTTGATTTTTTTCGGTACTTTTCTAAATAAAAGGGGACCACAAAAAATTGCATTACTGGCTTTATTTTAACACAAAATCTTAGGGTACATTAAACATGTTTCTTATTGCAAGTTTGTCCTTAAATAAAGTAGTGAACATACATACAACTTGTCTTTTATTAGTAAGTTGTCATGTCTTTTGATCATGTTTTGTTTGGCTATGTTCTGTTTGGTTTTTGGACTATTTTTAGTTCCTGTTTTTTTCACTCCCTTGTTTTGTTTCCATAACAACTTATTAGTTTCACCTGTCATGCATTTGGACTCACGCACCTGTCACTAATCATGTCTTTATTATTTAAGCTTGCAGTTGCCAGGCAATTGGCCTGGCGACATTACCCCTGCTACCCTTCATATTCTGTGCCATGCTCTGTGCTAACTTGTTTTATGCGATTGTTTATTCACGTCACAGTTCGCGAGTTTTGTTTCATGTCCATAGTTTACGTCAAAGTATTAGTTTTTGTTTTCTTAGCCAAGTTTGTTAGCCTCCTTGTGCGCACCTTTTGTTTGCACTTTTTTTTAGTAGAAATTAATTCATGTCTTTACCTGCAAGCCTTGTCCAGTCAAGTCGATTTGCACCACGGGAAAACAATCCACGTAGTAATTTGCGTCTCCATAGTCCACGTCGTGACAAAAGTAAGCAAACAAAGGCTCCTAATTTAGTCTGCTGACATATGCAGTCACACATTGTGTCATTTATCATTCTATTATTTTGTCAACATTATTATGGACAAGTGGTAGAAAATTAATTATTCATCTACCTGTTCATTTACTGTTAATATCGGCTTACTTTCTCTTTTAACATGTTCTATCTACACTTCTGTTAAAGTGTAAAAATCACTTATTCTTCTGTTGTTTGGATGCTTTACATTAGTTTTGGATGATACTACAAATTTGGGTATCAATCCGATACCAAGTAGTTACAGGATCATCCATTGGTCATATTCAAAGTCCTCATGTTTCCTGAGTTTATAAACATAATATAAAAAAATATATAAAAAAATAAGATGTGATGCTAAAAATATTGACGTATTCATAGTATCGACTAGATACGCTCCTGTACTTGGTATCATTACAGTGGATGTTAGGTGTAGATCCACACATGGCGTTTGTTTACATTTTGATGCCGGTGAGCTACGGTGTGTAGTGAAGCATGTTTAGCTATTCCTCGTCCTGCAGGGATGATACTTGTAAGAAACATACTTTATTTGTCGCCATGGAGGCGAGGATTAGTGATTTAGAAGTAGCTAAAACACTGCAGACTGCGGCTGAACTTTAGCCGCGAGCTAGCTAGCCATGTCTTAAAGCACCTCTTCCTGAGGGCGTTTCAGTGTTCACTTCACCTTTATCGTCAGTTTTCAAGCCAAAATGCGTCCGTTCTCCCTTTTCTGTCTACACACTGTGTCTGCTTGTAAGTACTCTGTGGTTTTGCGCTGCCGAACATGCTCGTCTGCTCGTAAACCAGCAATGACACGACGTGACGACGACGATCAGAAGCGGTTATAGTACCGAATATGATTCATTAGTATTGCGGTACTATACTAATACCGGTATATCGTATATCTCTAGTATCTACATTATCAAACCACTGTGTGTGCCCTTTATAATGACAATGGATGAAAAGTTTCGCTAATAGTGAGGATAGTTGATTGATTAAGTGTTGCACACTGGTACCTAGAACTGGGTTGATGGCAGCCTCTTCTCTCATGTCAAAATCAAAATATCACGCTTATTATTCATTTCCGAACCGGTCTCAACTGATTTCTCCCCTGCCATATCACAGACGACCTAATCAAGTCTCATCTTCGTCATCTCTGGCTCCAGTGTGCAATGATTTTACTGTTTTACATTCCCTTTTTCATTTCGCACGACATGTCTTTTTTGCGCCGCTCTCTCGATCACCCTCTTGAGCGGAGTCGCGTCCCAGACAGAAGCCGCCACCAACTGTCGCCACGAACAAGCCAAGCGCGGCTGCTGGATGCCAGCACTGGGCACTATCAAGTCAAATCACACCAGCATAAATTTCACTCAAAGATCTTCTGCTTGTGGCCCATCCAAGGCTGCCACACACCACCACATACCCATCAAGGGATACAAAGTAGCACATATTAGGGATTAGGGTTACGCATCTCTTTGTAATGGACGATTCAATACGTATCTTGATAATAGGATTCAATAACGATTACCGTATTTTTCGGACTATAAGTCGCAGTTTTTTTCATAGTTTGGCCGGGCTCCAGTGCGACTTATATACGTTTTTTCCTTCTTTATTATGCATTTTCGGCAGGTGCGACTTATACCCCGGTGCGACTTTTAGTCTAAAAAATACGGTAATTTAAAAACAGAATGATTTTAATAAGACTCTGTACTAGGGTTGTACGGTATACCGGTATTAGTACAGTACCGCGATACTAATGAATCATTTTCGGTACTATACCGCCTCTGAAAAGTAACGATCCGTCACATTTTTTGGCATCACAACATCTTCTTTCAGTTTTTTTTAATTTATATTATGTTTATAAACTCAGGAAATATGTCCCTGGACACATGAGGACTTTGAATATGATCAACAGAGGTGGGACCAAGTCATTGTTTTGCAAGTCACAAGTAAGTCTCAAGTCTTTGCCCTCAAGTCCGAGTCAAGTCCCTAGTCAAGACAGGCAAGCCCCGAGTCAAGTCCAAAGTCAAGACTGGAAAGTCTCAAGTCAAGTCCTAAGTCCTGCATTTTGAGTTTCGAGTCCTTTCAAGTCCTTTTAACCACAGACTAATATATTAACACAAATTGTGTATGCTTTTCAAACGCTGTATTTATTTATTAAAACAAGTGCATTTTAAATTGCAGGAAAGAAAATTGTGCTGACATTGCACTTTATAATAGCACTATTAACCAGTCATTTTAAACATTAGCTCATTCCTTTACAGAACAAACACATTGAAAAATAAAGTGCAAATGTACTTATTTGTACAAAAGTGTTAACTTTGAAAAAACATGACATATACGTGAACATAACAAAAAAGTTGTACTTTTTATATGTCAGGGCCCTATGCTGCATTGCATTTGCAAAAGACCAAATTAGCCAAGAGTCTGTCAGTCATTTGTGCACGATGGGGGCGTAGTATGATGCCACCATGGCTGAAAACTCGCTCCACTGGAGCACTGGAGGCAGGCACTGCCAAGACTCTCATGGCCACTCGGAACAGTGAAGGAAGAGTCTTCATGTTCAATGCCCAGAACAAAAGGGGGGAGAGAGGTTTTTGGGGTTGGTGCAGTACTTGTAAGTGTATCTTGTGTTTTTTATGTTGATTTAATAAAAAAAAAATAAAATAAAATAAAAAAAATTATTTCTTGTGCGGCCCGATACCAATCGATCCACGGACCAGTACCGGGCCGCGGCCTGGTGGTTGGGGACCACTGAGGTAAACAACCAACAGCATGTCAGAAAGCTAGCTAAAACGGTACACATATTCATAATATAGTATACATTTTAACTGACCTTTATTTTACTATTGTTGTCTTTTTTTAGGTGGCTAAAATACGCGGTGCTGCTGACCGCCGTCTAACGTTACGTGTGATATATTGACTAACGTAACCCTGCTTAAAAAAAAATCACTGAACAAAAAGTATGAATAAGGTAGTGAACTGCAACAGATTCTCGTGTTTGCAATAACGTTATAACGTTAGCAGGGAGTTTACAGCCTCACTGATTTAACTACACAGCAAATAAAAGTCACGTTACTTAGCCAATAAACGTTATCTTACATTCAAAACTTACCGTTCTTTGTGCAACTTCAAATGCCGGACGAAGTTGGAAGTTGTTGCCTCTCCATCAGTAATTTTCGAACCGCATGTGTTGCATACTGCAAACCGTTTTGTGTTGACCACCTCGTAATTTTTATACCCAAACAAAATTATTTTAGGTATCATTTTTTGTTCACTGGCGTGTGGTTTGGACATGTCTTCTTCGTTGGTTGTCCTGCAATTTGATTGGATGAATGCTGTGTGATGAAAACAAAGTAGATCTAATTTGATTGGCTGTTGTACTGAGACCACACCAGCTGACACACGCAACGCTGATTGACAAGTACACAATGAAAAATACGGAGCGCTCCCGAATAACTTTTTCATCTTTGGGTTTTGGGGAAAGTAGCAAGTCATGTCAAGTCATGTCAATTCAAAAGGCTCAAGTCCAAGTGAAGTCACAAGTCATTGATGTTAAAGTCTAAGTCGAGTTGCAAGTCTTTTTACATTTTGTCAAGTCGAGTCTAAAGTCATCAAATTCATGACTCGAGTCCAAGTCATGTGACTCGAGTCCACACCTATGATGATCAATGTATGATCCTGTAACGACTTGGTATCGGATTGATACCCAAATTTGTGGTATCATCCAAACTTAATGTAAAGCATCAAACAACAGAAGAATAAGTGATTATTACATTTTAACAGAAGTGTAGACAGAACATGTTAAAAGAGAAAGTAAGCAGATATTAACAGTAAATGAACAAGTAGATTAATAATCAAATTTCTACCACTTGTCCTTAATAATTTTGACCAAATAATAGAATGGGAAATGACACAATATGTTACTGCCTTTGTTTGCTTACTTACTAATAAAAGACAAATTGCCTTGTATGTTCACTATTTAATTTAAAGGGGATCATTATCACAATTTCAGAATGGTTAAAACCATTAAAAATCAGTTCCCAGTGGCTTATTATATTTTTCGAAGTTTTTTTCAAAATTTTACCCATCGCGCAATATCCCTAAAAAAAGCTTCAAAGTGCCTGATTTTAACCATCGTTATATACACCCGTCCATTTTCCTGTGACGTCACATAGTGATGCCAACACAAACAAACATGGCGCATAGAACAGCAAGCTATAGCGGCATTAGCTCGGATTCAGACTCGGATTTCAGCGGCTTAAGCGATTCAACAGATTACGCATGTATTGAAACGGATGGTTGTAGTGTGGAGGCAGGTAGCAAAAACGAAATTGAAGAAGAAACTGAAGCTATTGAGCCATATCGGTTTGAACCGTATGCAAGCGAAACCGACGAAAACGACACGACAGCCAGCCAGCGACACGGGAGAAAGCGAGGAAAAATTTGGCGATGGCCTTCTAACCAACGATTGGTATGTGTTTGTTTGGCATTAAAGGAAACTAACAACTATGAACTAGGTTTACAGCATATGAAATACATTTGGCAACAACATGCACTTTGAGAGTTCAGACAGCCCAATTTTCATCAATTAATATATTCTGTAGACGTACCCTCATCCGCGCTCTTTTCCTGAAAGCTGATCTGTGCAGTTTTGGAGTTGATGTCAGCAGGCCAGGGAAGCTAGGGTCGATAGGGGGTTGAGCTCGCTCGTCTGCGGGAACAAACTGCCGCCATTGCTTGCCGTGCTACCGAGGTCCTTTGTCCCTGAATTGCTCACACACTCCGGCAGATTCAATGGGGGTCTGGCGGCAGATTTCTTTGACTTTATCGTTGGAAATGCATCTGCTTTGAGTGTCGCAGGATATCCACACATTCTTGCCATCTCTGTCGTAGCATAGCTTTCGTCGGTAAAGTGTGCGGAACAAACGTCCAATTTCTTGCCACTTTCGCATCTTTGGGCCACTGGTGCAACTTGAATCCGTCCCTGTTCGTGTTGTTACACCCTCCGACAACACACCGACGAGGCATGATGTCTCCAAGGTACGGAAAACAGTCGAAAAAACGGAAAATAACAGAGCTGATTTGACTCGGTGTTTGAGAAAATGGCGGATTGCTTCTTGATGTGACGCCACGTTGTGACGTCATCGCTCTGAGAGCGAATATTAGAAAGGCGTTTAATTCGCCAAAATTCACCAATTTAGAGTTCGGAAATCGGTTAAAAAAATATATGGTCTTTTTTCTGCAACATCAAGGTATATATTGACGCTTACATAGGTCTGGTGATAATGTTCCCCTTTAAGGACAAAGGACAGAATAAGAAACATTTGTTTGATGTACCGTAAGATGTTTTTGTTAAAATAAAGCACATTTTTTGTGGTCACCTTTATTTAGAAAAGTATCAAAATAATGTTGGTACCGATACCGGTACCAAAATATTGGTATCGGGACAACACTACTCTGTACAGTGTATAAACAATTCGTTAAGATTCAATTCAGTGTATGAGGGATTTGAGTCTATGGTTAACTGTTGTTGTTGGACACATTCTTTTTAACACCACAAAAGAACAAACACATTTCTTCCTGTGCATACACTCCTTTAAAAGCAGGGGTGTCAAAGTCATTTTAGCTCAGGGGCCGCATGGAGAAAAATCTATTCCCAAGTGAGCCGGACTGGCGAAGTCACATGAAATTTGGAGCTCTGTAGTAACTGACTGTGCAGAAAGTCGGCGACCTCTTTGCACTATGCGCTTCAGCATCCGCTGACCCCTCTCTGTCAGTTTACGTGGCCTACCACTTCGTGGCTGAGTTGCTGTTGTTCCCAAACTCTTTCATGTTCTTATTATAAAGCCGACAGTTGATTTTGGAATATTTAGGAGCGAGGAAATTTCACGATTGGATTTGTTGCACAGGTGGCATCCTATGACAGTTTCACGCTGGAAATCACTGAGCTCCTGAGAGCGGCCCATTCTTTCACAAATGTTTGTAGAAACAGTCTCCGTGTAGAAACAGTCTCCGTGTCCTAATCAAGTGATTAGGACACCTGATTCTGCTCATTTGGATGGGTGGCCAAATACTTTTGGCAATATAAGGTATGTATACACACATAACATATATTAGGGCTGCAACTAGCGATTAATTTGATAATCGATTAATCTGTTGATTATTACTTCGATTAATCGATTAATAATCGGATAAAAGAGACAAACTACATTTCTGTCCTTTCCAGTATTTTATTGGGAAAAAAACCCAGCATACTGGCACCATACTTATTTTGATAATTGTTTCTCAGCTGTTTGTACATGTTGCAGTTTATAAATAAAGGTTTATAAATGCGCATAGCATAGATCCAACGAATCGATGTCTAAATTAATCGCCAACTATTTTTATAATCGATTTTAATCGATGTAATCGATTAGTTGTTGCAGCCCTAATATATATATATATATATATATATATATATATATATATATATATATATATATATATATGTATATATATATATATCTATATATATATATATATATATTGACGAAGACAGATATCTACATATATCCATATTTAAGAATTATTTCTTTCTATAGTCTTTGTGCTCTTTCTATTTTTTCTCCATCTCATGACCGATGGTACAATGTGGACTACCTTGAGCTCGGAATGCAGGGAGTAGCAATACTCCTTTTCCTTAACTTATCCTGTCTCTTCTCAGAGTAGAACAATTGACTAGTGTATTACTTCTGGAGGTTGGGGGCGAGAGACATATTGAAGAACACAGCACTTCCGTAAGGTTTTCAGATCAACTTGACTGCACAATTGAATGTGTTGTCCAAGGCTGGTCTCTATCTATAAAGCTTTGAAAATAAATTACAAAATATCTATTCTGTTCTGGTGATAATTTAAACTCAGTTTATGTGTCATCAAAATAACTTGGGATTGACCAGTAACTTAAATTCCCTTGGAGGAACATCTGGTCCAAACGCAACAATATATATATATATATATATATATATATATATATATATATATATATATATATATATATATATATATATATATATATATATATATATACATCTGTATATATACAGATCTTACTTTGGGCAAAAATAGAACAAGCACATTCTGAAACTGTACATATTACAAATAATCATTTTGGAAAAATACTTTCTTCGTTGAAAAATCAAAAGAAAAGTGTGTGCAGTTTTAAAAACACCATGAAGAACACAATGAACTTAGACTTCAACTTTTTTTTTCTCCTTCCTGTTTAGTATTCTCATGTTGGCCGTTAAAGAGTGCCGGACTGACCTCGAAGCCATTTTATTTGGCACATGGTGTAATGCCAGCAGATGGCAGTCACACATAAGAGATAAGTGTGGACTGCAGGTGGACGCCTGTTCAATAAATGACATTAGCAAGTACCGGTAACCAAGCAAGACCAAAACTTTGATGTTTCATTGAGAATATAGAACATTAATATTTATAATTTTAATGTACACTGTTTAACAAAACAAAACTTCGAATTTTGCAGTGAACAACTGGCAGCTCAGTTTTTTACTTAGCTAAAATTTGCAGTGTTTTTTTGTTGTTGCGGTAACACAGTTTTCTACTGTAAAATTCCGGCAACTGAGCTGCCTTTTTCTTTTACTGTAAAATCTGTGGTTGTAGTTTTTACAGTGTATTATTGTAAATACAAAAAAAGGCACCGATCGCATTTTTTTACGGTAAAATTCTGGTGACTGAGCTGCCAGTTTTTTGTTTGTTTGTATTTTTTTTTTACCAAAAAAATAAATTGGTACTTTTACAGTTTACAAGTTGATGGATAACTCGCTTCAAAATCATATATCAAGCAGATTTATCGAAAAAAAAAATGTTTGGAATGAATCATAAAATAGTATTTGTAGTATTATTATTGGTGCGGTATAGCTCAATTTGTAGAGCGGCCGTGCCAGCAACTTGAGGGTTCCAGGTTCGATCCCCGCTTTCCCCATCCTCGTCATTTCCGTTGTGTCCTTGGGCAAGACCTGCTGCCAGTTCCACCCACACTGGTTTAAATGTAACTTAGATATTGGGTTTCACTATGTAAAACGCTTTGAGTCACTAGAGAAAAGCGCTATATAAATGTAATTCACTTCACTAATTATTAGATGATATAAAAGTATGCAGTACATGTATTTTTCTTTTTTTTTGTCAAAATGGTGACAGATAGAAAGATAAATACTTTAAAGCATGTTATGTCCAGGCATTCGTCGACCACATAAAATAATGTGCCGGGCCTTAATTTTTGACACATTATGATATTGTGTTGTTTTCTAGGCATGACAATGTTTCACCAAGTTATTTGCTCCTTTACTCTCATAAATCATGAGCGCACAAACCTAAGTAGCTAGCAGTTGTAATTAAGCGACTGAGAGACGGTACATGTGTGCAAATACAGCTGAGCGCGGCGGAATGTTGCATCAAGCATTCACGGAAGCATCTGTCAGCGCGCTCACACGCTGACGGATGTGTGTGTGTGTGTGTGTGTGTTTGTGCTCGTGCTCAAATGCATCTTTCAATTACAGCCGGCAGGAACCTGTACACGGCATCAAGTAATAACCCAACCTCCACCTGAACATGCAAAATATCTCAGAAAATGAAAACAACCCTCACATTGCAGCAATCCTTTTTAATACAGTATATTATCTTAAAGGGAATTATTATTGTCTACTGCAGGGGTGCTAAGTATAATGTACCTGAAATTTTTGAATGCTGTTCTAAATGTGTCCACTGGATGTCGCAATAGCAATTCTTTGTATATTTGTAGATGATGCTACATATGTACAAAATAAACCACATGATGTTAGTACATCAGTCCAGGAAAATGATCAAACTACATAAATAACATCCTGTAATTTGATTTTGATACCATTTTTTTATCTTGATAGATAGAAAATTAACACCAATGAGTTGACTGATAAACATTATCACATAATTTATTCCGGAAATATAAATAACAAATACATGTATATTGTTCAGATGTGAATAATGCTGTATAATATACTGTATTTATATTATTTATGTGTGAATAATGCTGTATAATAGACTATATTATTCACATGTAAAAAAATACCTAAGTGTTTATTGTTTATTGTGAGCGAACTGTGGTGCTGAATTTCCCCCAAGGATCAATAAAGTACTTTCTATTCTACAAACCCCGTTTCCATATGAGTTGGGAAATTGTGTATATATATATATATATATATATATATATATATATATATATATATATATATATATATATATATATATATATATATATATGTATATATATATATATATATATATATATATATATATATATATATATATATATATATATATATATATATACATACATACATACATACATACATACATACATACATACATACATATATATATATATATATATATATATATATATATATATATATATATATATATATATATATATATATATATATATATATATATATATATATATATATATATATGTATAAATACATATATAAATACATATATATATATATATATATATATATATATATATATATATATATATGCAACCTATGCTTGAAAGAGAAACTGTTTATTATCTACCGTCCAGACCTGTCATCCCTCAACAAGCGCAGCGAAATTGTAACAACATGCCGCCATAGACGGAAACACCTCCTAGGTAACACATGAACCAATCACCACGCCCCTAGGCCAGCCTGTACCCACCCACTCTGTGCCCTATATAAACCATGGTATGCGAATGCTCCCATTAAAATCTCCTGACGATTGAGGGTACCCCCCTCATGAAACAGGCCTGTAGAGATGAAATAGTCTTGTGATTTTTCTCCCCACACATACATATATTGCGCTCTACTACGGTATCGAGCACTATTTTTTGGATAACCTTATTAAGACATATATATATATATATATATATATATATATATATATATATATATATATATATATGTATATATATATATATATATATATATATATATATATATATATATATATATATATATATATATATATATATATATATATATACATATATATAAAGCCGCCCGGCCCCCGGCCAAATTGTTTTAACCCAATGCGGCCCCAGAGTCAAAAAGTTTGGGGACCCCTGCTGTACACACTCAGAAGCACCATTTGGTACCCCCTGCACAATCTAATGAGTGCGTCTCTATGCCGTGCAATTCTAAATGAGACAAACAATAGTTTTTGGGACAGTGTCAATCAAATCTGAGCATTTTTGTCTGCGTAAAGGCAGCATTTTGAGCTTGTTAAATTGTGTTGGGGTGCCTAATGAAGTGGCAGCAACGCAAACAAGCACACCAGTGTGAATATCCCTGAGTTGGATAATTGTCACTGCTGCAACTCAAAAGACAACATATCCTCCAGCTTTACAATTAGCATATTCATTATTTAACTGGGGAGCAGCTGCCTAATTGGCAAATGAAATGCATTCAATAATGTTCACACAAGGAGTGGAATTTGATTAAGTTGAAACTGGGGGGAAAACGGGAACATTTAGGACAAAAATGTTAGCCTACTGTATGTCATCCTTGCTGCAATTAGAGTTGCATGCAAATAAAGTGACTCACAAATCCGACAATTTAGTCCAGCTCTAACAAAGCTAATAAAAACAGCCCGGGTGGTTGGAGTTGACTGCAAAAAGCATGCGACTGATATCTAATAGAAATACAAATGTGTGCTTAATTTGCAAACCTGCCTAGAGGGTGCTAACTTTCAAAAGTGTTTTAAGGAGTATATTCCGTCTTCGAGCATCTAAACTTTGCCCCACGTAACACACCCACACACACATTAGATATGTTTGTTGTCAGCTGATTATAGAGATTTGGCGGAGTTTTCTAGTAACATTCGCTATTGTTGAACATTTAGCCAACGTGACTGCAAATTGTTAGTTACTAGTGATAAGGTTTCAATGCTTAAGGAATAATTATGTATAAGTTATCACACAGCTCTTATGCTTAAAGGCCGTTGCTATAGTTATTATCAAATGTGCTAAAGTTGTATTTTTCCATCTGTGCAACTTGTAATATTGTTTTGCAGTTGTCTTGTATCAGCAGTTTGTTTACAGACCCTGCCTGCTGACAGTCAAGGATGGACATCGAGTACCTCAACGCAGACAAAACAGAGACAGGGCGAGATCACGAGTGTCAGCACACTTCCATTCTGAATAATAATGTATTGTGTCTACTGGGGCTGCTTGCAGCCTAAGTGATGTTAACTAGGGACCTCCCGAATAAATAGAGGAGCACGTGGGACTGTACCTTAGAGCGTAGGGCGAAACTGTAACTGAGTGTACAGCCAAATACGTCTCTCCTCATGGGGAAAATTCAACTCTTGTCTCTGCTTGATTCCTTCTTCTTGTCTTGTTTAATAGATAATTTGGTGTTTGAACCTGACATTTATACATATACAGTATATATATATATATATAT